>NW_009919628.1:55847-65916 GCF_000696875.1 Nestor notabilis
ACACAAAACCAAAACTCAATCTGAAAGGCTATTTCTGCAGCACAGACTCTTACCTCACTTAGAGACTGTAGAAAGAGATAAGAAAAAAGGTGCTAACTGCTGAGGGTTATAACAGCATGCCACTCACATTATCCAAGTCAGAGGACAGGGGGAAGAAGGAAGGAAGAAAATAGTATCTTGAGTTTGATGTGAGAAAATGCAAATTATCAGTGCTAGCCCATAAACAATAAAAGATGAGCATTTATTGGTTTACTAGAGCAGAAAGTGATTCTCTGTAGTATGACCTTAAGATTTTTATGTAAAAATATTCTTCTAAGTATACAGGAGTTCTTGCTCTTCTCCAAATCTCTGTATTTATCATTAACAAAGAAATCCTCTGGTAGGGCTTTTGGCAGAAAATCCTTCTAAGAAATGTATGTGCCTCACAGAACACAATTTTCCTTTGGATAAAAAAGGAAGAAAAAATATATTACATTAATATATTTTATGCCATTAATATTTTGACAAAATGTGCTTCATTTCACTTGTGAAAATAGGCTCAGGAAAATAGCATGATAAAATTCCTGTAATGTATGGACCTCATCACATCTGACTCTGGATCAAATTCAGTCTAGATCAATACTTATCATTTATCACATGCCTAGAAATGATGAGATTTTATGTCTGAAGTTATATAAAGTCAGTTCCTGAGGACAAATGGCTAGTTTTTAACATATTTTACAGTCATATACAAGAAAAAACTAAGCCAAGTCTGAGTATAAAGGCTTCTTGGCAGGACTATATGGGACCTGTGAATTATCTGTCTTACAGACAAAAATGAAATCCAAGCTATAACAATCTTCGTATAGTATTTTCTGTGAACCTCCAGCACTGTATCTCAGTGCTCTGGTATTTTGGATCATTTCAGTTCACAAACACATCTGGACCAAGCTCACTGATTTCAAGAGGCACAATGTACATTTAAATGACTTCAAGCACTATCTCTTCCAGTTATCCCAACCTTTCCAGTCAATGCTGAGGAAGTAAAAGGCAATGTCCAAAACTAAATAACCTTCTAGTTACATTGCCATAGTGTTGCTGGAGGTCCTCTTTAGTTAATATCATCATATTAGGAGTACCAAGCTCTATTGTTGGTGGAGTATTTTGGAAAACAATTTGAAGTCTTTGAGAAAAGATGGAAGTTTATGATATTGGGTGACAAAGCTTCCAAACTCCTGTGCTGTCCATTTATGGAGTCACCAGTTTTTCTTAACAGACATACAGAGTTTTGTATTAATCCTGAAATGATTCTACACATCTGCAGTGTGTTATGGAAATTCAGAGCAGTAACAGTGGAGCTAAGAAAACAGGCAAAGACGGGGAGATGAAGAATGCTTCCAAGATCAGAGACAGTAAGTGTGGGACATATGAAAAATGAGAATATTTATATCTACTAATGGTGTAGTTTAAATTTTTTTTGAAACTTAAAAAACTTAGGTTTTTAAGTTTCTTTTGTTTCATTTCTTTTTCTTAACTTTTTCACCACTCCTCCCAAAATGCCCTAAAAATAGTTATTTCATAGTGCCAATTTCTGACCCATAAGCATTTGCTTTAAAAAACAAATGACATTCTGTTTGAACGACAGTGTAAATGTCTTTTGGTTTTAACTGCCCAGTTCTTTAGTTTTCAGAAAATAATGTCCTCTTGCTTGAACAGCAAGGGGGAACTGTTCAAAAGACTAGTTAGGAAAATATCACTAATGACTAATAATATTAAACCTCTTCAAAAGCCAAGGATATTTTCTTGAAGCATAATTAGCTTTCTTATGCATTTCATACAGTCCTGTTTAGCATCTAAGATACTATGATTCCAAAACTTTGCTTTCTATAAGCTATTTTCATGAAATGTTCTTCACTGTCAAGCTGAATATCCCATGTCATTAGGTGGCTGAATCATGGTCACTTAGAGAGATCTGTTTGGCATTCAGCACCACTTAACGACTTTTCATTTAGGTAATAAAGCTAAATGTGGTAACAAGCACATTTAATTTCCAACAACAATTTTTTCTACCATTAGAAACACTGAAGTCTTTCATTCTTGTTTACTTCTAAGATACTTATTTCAGCTAACTTCAGGTACGTAAAATGAGGTGCCTAATCCAAGCAGCCCACTAGAAGGCCAAGTCAGTAGAAATAGATATACAGCTCCAGAGTAGTTTATGCTATTTGAGACAGGTCTAATGAATCACCCTTTGAAGGTGCCTTTCTTTTGATTACAGAAGAAACCTAGAAGGCCACAGTAGTACACATTTCCCTTGGTTATTATAGCTCTAAGATGCTCCAATGAAGACTGGCGAGTTGGCAAGCCATGACCAGTCCTCCAACTAACTGGTGGATTGGTGCAAGGAGTTCAGCTCCTCAGCCACACCCATGAGCATTGGTGAGGAAAATGCAGACAGCCCACAGCAGCGAAGTGGCAGTGATGACAAATCCACCTTTCATGGCTACTGTACTCATAGAGGGGTTTGAGGGAATATGCTGGTCTCAGAAACAGTAGCTGACAATCTCCCTTGAGCTTTTTTGATCGCTGTAGAAGCAATAAGCATAGTTCTCCCAAACTCTTTCCATTATGGCTCTTTTCCTTTCTTCTACTTTTAGCGGCAGGACCTTTGGTTCTGCATCCCAACCGCTAGGTTACAGACCCAGTAAAGACCAAGCAAGCAGCGTTAACAGAAGGAAGCAAAAGCCAAACACCAGAGACTTTCTAAAGGGACTTGTAATAGAGGGTCCAAATGGTCTCAAAATTAGCAATAAAATGTGAAGACTATTTGCTACAGGTATTGGTGTATTTCTGTAATGCACAGTAGAAAAATCTGTGGGTAATCTTAAAATTCTGAGAGCTGATTGTTGAAGTGAAGATGCAATAAAACAAAACAAAACCAAAACCCCAAAAGAAACCCCAAAACTACAATGCAAAACAAAAAAAAAAGCAAAAACAAACACAAAAAAGCTGTCCCCTTTGTGATTTCATAAAGTGGACAGCTTTCATTATACAATGTTTTCATGGGTGTGAATCACATTATCAAGAAATGACTGTGGTATGAGTCATACAATGGAAATCTCAATGTAGCTCATTTCTTGTGACTATCTGCACTATAAAGCATACAGAAGAAATGTGTTCCTGCCTGCCTGAACCACACCAGAGCTGCCAGCCATGACCTTGATCCAATAAAGCTCTTCATCAATCATGATTAATTCTTAGTTATCTCTCAGTCCTGTTTCAGAAAATGTCTCACTGTTCATTTTGCAGTATATGCACACTTTTATCTGAGCAAGAATATACATTATGATCAAAATTCCTGATTTTACATATTTATGTGTCAGTACAGAAGAAAATGCAAAAATACATATAATCTGAAAACATGAATTATAAACATCTTTAAACATAAACTGCTTATTAAATACCAGCTTGAATTTAAAAGTGCCTTACTGTATAATTCAAAAGCTCTATACTTGCTGACTTAGAATTCATCCACTTAAGAATATATAATTAAACAGCTATAAAAAATGCAACAGTCTAGAGGAAAAGAAATAACATCATTGTAAATAAAGTAAAATATATATTAATCAAAATCAAGGAACAAAGATTTTAGTGTTATTAAAAAAAGGCTCCAACATTAAGATTCTACTAAAGGGGGCAACACAGGTAGTACTATGAGGGGAAATGTGAAACTTTGTTCTTTTTTGTCTGTCAAGATCAACATGTCCTTTCCTTCCACATGATAACCTTTCTGCTGTTTCTCTCCTTTTCTTGACCATATCTGTGAAGGCAGAAGAATTTCAAAATAGATGCTTCCAAAGTTCTGCTTGGGTAAGAGTGCTATATTTTTTATCCTATTATGCAACAAATAAAAGTGAATCACGTACATAGATAATGTTATTATTAACATCTAAAGTCTCCCTGGTAATATAACACCATGTAAGCCTCAAAAGAAAAAAAATCACCTTCCAAAACTGTATTAAAGATGCTATGACAGTGCAACTTCTCTCATGCAGTATCTTTCTGCATCAGGAAAGTAAATATTTGAGGATTTCATAGCCTTTATACTACAACTTTGAGAAAGAGTACTATTTTGATAATGACTCATGACATATCTTTAATACAATCCTTTTTTTCCATGTAATATGTCCATAAAATAAAAACTATAAACGTTAATACACCATTTGAATGTACTGATGCTTCCACTCCAAGACACTATCATATAGGAAATTTTAATAAGTAATCAATCTCTCATCTAAAAGAGTAGCAGAATTCTTCCTTCGTATAAGTTGAACAACATCTTTCTTTTCAGTAAAGATTTTGCTGAGGAAGACAGACGGGGGTTGTGTTATCTATGATAGGAACATAAAATATTTTCCTTATGTGCCACATTAAAATGCTTTGCCCTTTCATAAAAACACACCTTTAGTGATTGATGTAAAATCTGTTCTTTATATATGAACATATATGCCTTAAATACCTACCACAAAGCAAGTTATATTTTGCTATAATTTCCTGTGTTTAAATACTTTTGGTTAGAGCTTGGTTAATAATGTTTGATTTGGGTTTGGTTTTGGTTTTTTGTTTTTTTTTTTTTCTACTTGGCAGACAAGTTAGTTAAAAAAAAATGCATAAAACAGTTTCAACTTAATTGAAACAGTCTTTTCTTAAAAATAGTTTTTCTGACAAAAAAATTTAAAAAAAGAGAAATTCAATTTTAAGTCAACTGACAAAAGTCATTCAAACTAAAACTTTTTGTTTGTGCTCTAAAATGTAGTTTTTTCTTTTAACAAAATGTTCTTTTGAACTGAGAGTGAAGTCAAAACACTGCCTTTAGAAAATGTCAAAACATTTTCTTTTCTCTGAAATACTGTTTTATTCTGAAATGACCAATAATGCTTGTGTTATATGCAGAGTGTTAGACCACAAAAAGGATGGAGCTAGTGCTTCAGTACAGTTCTATCTTTGACTTAGCTACACCTAATGCATAAATTAAAAACACTATAAAAGTCTACCAAGCAGCTTACAACAGTGCTTTGGAAAGTGAGATAAATCCCTGTTATTCTTTCTCCATCTGTTTGTGCTGAGCTTAGCCACAGCATAATATTGGAGTACTAACTGCATTAGAAAATAAGGGAGATGTCATTTATTATATTTCTTCACTGTAGTGCACTAGAGCAGCTTCTGGTAACTCCCAAGAGGATTTTGTCGAAAATCCATCGGTACGCTTAATGGATTTTTGGCACAAGCTTTTAGCTCCAGAAGAACAGTAAGTTATGTGTGTTTTGCCACACCTAAGAACCTGTGATAGAAGTGTCATTTTTTAGGGCCCTGATCAAAATACTACTAAAAAGTAACTTTCCTGAGCATACCAAACAGTATGCAGACTTGTATCTGATGGTGCCTTTAACTGATGCCAGTGTTAAGTGGCTGAGCATCTTTATACAATATGTTGTATACGTTGTGAATTCGCTCACCACTGGGTTTGGCTGTATCTTGTATCACTCCACCAAAGCACAGAGAGTATCACTAGGGGGAAACCAGGAGGCTTACAGAATCAAAGGTGACAATGCAGCAGTGTGGAGATTTCAAGGCTTAATATACAATATCACTAGACACTGTGAGAACAGCTTTTGAAAAACATGGTTTAGTGGTGGACTTGGCAGTGCTACATTAACAGTTGGATTTGATGATTTTATGGGCCCTTACAAATGTCATGAAATTCAACAGGGCCAAGTGCAAGGTCCTGCACAAATACAGGCTGGGCAGAAAATGGGTTGAAAGCAGCCCTAAGTGGAAAGACTTGGGGTTGTTGGTTGATGAAAAGCTCAACAGGACCCGGCAGTGTCTGCTTGCAGCCCAGAAATCCAGCCTTATCCTCAGCTCCCTTCCAACCAAAACCATTCTGTGATCTTAAAGGTCTTTTCTAACCTAAATAATTCTATGATTATATATATAAAAATAAAATACATAAAATTTAATCCTTGAAACTTTTGGGTGGGTGATAACTGATAGAAATCTTACGCAGCAAAACCTAAAGACTTAACATAAACTGCATAACCATATCAATTCTCACTCAAGAGGCTGAAAACTAAAAATCTGGTAACTGAAGACATAAGAACTAGATGGCAAGACCTGGCCAGGCCACCGTAGGGTAACAAGAGATAGTTAATCCTCCATAAATAATTTCAACTGGGTCAGGATTTCACCTGCTATTCCTGTACAAATTACTATCCATTTTCTTTATGAAAAAGACTTTTCTGCAGGCTTCAAAAGAGTTAAGTCAAAATTTTCAATGTCTTAATGTCCTCTTTTTAATCTTCTCCTTGTTGCTTATGTGTTTGTTTATATAGCATCTCTTGCTAGACTTGTATTTCCAATACTGATGCCTCAATAGCCTGTAAGAACTTCAAGGATTAAAAGCAAATCACAAGATAAAATATATATATATTTTTAGCCATATATACGACTAAGAACTGTAATTTTAGCCATATTTACAACTGAAAACTGTAATAATATATCATCAATGATCCTGGAAAGAGGAAAGAATAGGTTTAACTACTGTTCACTCTGTAGTAAAAGTCAATGCTTCTTTTGGAGAAAAGCTTGCCAGAACCTTCTCCTTATTACTGATCTTTACTCCTACACAACTCCTTAATTAAAGTATAATATAATGCACAATTTTTAAACTCCATATAAGATGTTCTCACCTGCTGGGTTTCATTCAAGAACCCTAGAATAACTGTTAATAAGTAACAGCAAGTAAATATCTGTTCTTTGACAGTTTTGCTTTATATTCCACTAGAGCTCATGGTTCAATAATTTCCAGAGATCAAATTTCACTATCCAATACAACCTTGTGTGTAACCCGAGGACTTCATGAACATCCACCCTACAAAAAAAAGATGAGATGTCTTCATTTGTTTCTTCAAATGAGGCTTCAAATTGCTGTGGAACATTTCCCTTCTCAAAAGTTACTACACATTTTGCCTGAAGCACATAAGAAACAAAACCAAATCTTTAAAAATGTAGACCTTCTAAAAAGAAAATATCACATTTTGTCCAGTGATAAACAAAAAGTCCTGTTCATCAGTGACAGAGACAAGTTTTTTGTTGTATTTATTACCATACAGATTTAAAATTAATATTTAGCACTTTTACTGCACCTGAAATGCAAAACTCAAAAAAATTTACCGAACTCCATGACTAAAGCTAAAGCTATGACTTTTTAATGTATATTACAAAATTATGTACTTTGATATTATCTTTTCCTTCAGGTGATGGATTCCTAGCATCATGCTTACAATCGAGGAAACTCAAACACTAACGACACTGAAAGTTTTCTTTTCCTGCCCAGGCTTTACTACTCTTAGAACAGGCAGAGCTAGATTTCATTTCTATGTGGACTAAAAGCATCTGCGTTACATAAAACCAATGACTAGCAGTATTTAGGAGGTTCTGGATGTATTTCAGATTACTTTGCTCAAAGATATGATAGCCAAGATAATAGCTGTCAAAAGTAAGAGAAAACAAGTAGAAGAAAAAGCATAAGGATGTAGTAAAAGAAAAAGGCAAAAATTCTTCCCACTCTATGGGGTCACTCATGCTTATAAATATCAGGTATATTTAAAAAGGATAACTTGTCATATATAGGTCATGCAGGGCAGAAGAGAAAGAGATGTATTCTTTAACTTCAAGATAAGCTTTACTGTGCTGGAAGTTCAAAAATTACTGTTATTACTGCTGAAGGCTCTCTATTGCTTGTCAAGATCCTTACCAAATTCTTGCAAGCAAAGATTCTTACTGATATCTAACCACCCGCAAAAGTATACTACCCATATTTTCCACGAAAAGTTATATTTACCTAAAATTACCCATCCAACAGTTGAGTAATACATCGTAATGCTTTACTACTTTGCTGCAGCAAATACGAAATTAATGAAGGGATTGGGATTCAGCAGTATTCATTAAGTAATTTTTAAGACGGTGTGTTGGGAGGGCTTTTTACTGTGTATCACATGCATCAGATTGCATAGACTTGAATTTTTAGTTTTCTTTTAGTTCTGCTTAACCATCAAATCAGAAAATTACAAGTATTTTTTCCCTATTAAAAAATTGTGCAGTTCCATAAATTTTATATATACACAATCTGTTTACAAAATATAGGTTCCAGGCATTACGTTTAAATCACAGGGAACTAGCTAACTCACAAATGTATACAGACAAAGAAATTAATAGTAATTTACTTATAAGAGGGCTACTGAAAGATCAAGAAGTAAAAAGACAGTTATAGACATTGGAGGCAAAGCTTCTTCCGGGACTACATTGTATTTCTCCATCCTCATCACCTTAATTACCTCCCTTGATGCTATGTATATCCCAGAACCACAAGTTACTTTCCTATCTAGCATAAAAATTCAATTTCAAATTTTTTTCCCTAATTTCTTAAGCTTTGTAAAAGTATCATTTTCTAAAAAGTTAACAGCTAATTTTAAATGAGAGAGCTTATTTAGCAAATGTTATAACAAATTGTTGTTTTGATTTTCTTTTTTCCAGCATGACATTCTTCAAAAAAAGACCCTGACAAAACTTGCAGCTTTAATGACACAGCTTGATGAAAAAGTTGACATCAGAATATTGCCCTCCATCTTCAGTGTTGGACACAGTGCTGCTAATTCCCAGCAGGTTGCTCTTGAAAGTTTTTTAATGCTTTGAGATTCAAAGCTTTGAGATGTTTTGTTGAAAACTTCTGTGTAAGTGCCAAGTGCATTATTTTGCACACAGTATGGGACGAACTACTTGTCTTAGCAGGTATGAGCAAATGGAGACACATGAATGCAGATCAGAGAGCCCCCTCTCTCCACAGACACGCACATACACACACCAAGATATTTTTTTGTCCGAATCAGAAGACTCATGCAGATATCTAAGACCCTGTTTGTGATAAGAACTTAAGATACTTAAGTTGTCTAGTTCCCTATGAACCCTATAAAAAGCACTTCATGTGAGTTCTCAGTAGCCACCAGCTGTTCCTCATGAGGGCACACAGAGGAACAGATTTTTGTAAGGAAGTTTAAGTACTGGAATTTGATTCATACCACCTTTACAGAAGATGCTTTAACCCTAGCAGAATATTCGTACAGATCACAGCCCAAATTAGATAATGCTTTGAATACAAAGACAATCACTCATAAAAGGGCAGGAGTCATTTCATTGTGCTGCTGTTCTCATCCAAATGGTTATAATTCAACTTAACTACACTGTGAGGGTAACTACTAAGTCCCAAAAGAACAGAACAAATAACAAAAATAAACAATATATATTCTTTTTCAATCTGGAGAGATCACAGCACTGTATTATCAATAATGGTAAAGCTGTGGATAAAGACGCATTTCCTCTCCTATTAGAAGAGGTTTCATTTCTTGTTCATCACTGTGAGAAACATCATGTCACCAAACAAAAATGACAGACATCTCCTGAGCTCACCCTAACAATCAGTCCAACTCACAGTAAGACAATTCCGATCCCTCTGACAAGAAAAAAAAAAAAAAATCCCACAACCCGAGGGTTTTGTTTGAAAGTGCATAATTTTATCTGCATATCACCTGAGTGTGTACATGAAATCTGAAATGTTTCTAGTTATACACACCTTTCTGAACTGCAAAGTGATGCAAGAAAAAAAAAAGTCTGAGAAAGATGATACTTTTACACTTGACTGTAAAGAACAACATTTAAAATTGAGATGCTGAGAAATCCACGCTGTCAGGAACACCATCATGCAACAAACTGGTGTGAATTGTATCTCTAGAGAATAAAAATCTGCATCACCACCTACTAATTCTTTCCCCACCTCCCTACTAATTTGAGATTCTTTTATGATTAAACAACACAGAGTAATTTCATGATAGCGAGACATGAGTCCAGATTGAACACCATCATGTTACAAACACAAACAAGCATAAGCCTAGCAAATTAAAGAACGTAGAATTAAAAATGGGACTGCAGGTATCCATTGTTTTTTAAAGTAAATTGAAGAAGCTGCTAATTCCTG
>NW_009919628.1:65947-78432 GCF_000696875.1 Nestor notabilis
TGGGAATCATTCTTCAAGGCTATCTGCTAATATTGCAGCTCCAGATGAGAAGAGGGAGTATTAGAAAGCTGCCTGGCTGATGGCCCTGCTAGCACAGCATGTGAAACATGGGCAAACATGTCAGCCGCACCACATACCACAAATCATCATGGCTACCACTGAAAAACACCCTAATATTGTTAAAAATGGCTACAAATAGGCTGCAAATATGTCCTTGATAAAGGTAAATATAATGGACCTATATTGTGCAGAGGGTGTAGACTGCTTTATTTTTTATACTGAGTTTGTTAAAGTGAAATAGGACAGTCATTCACTCAAATCCTGCAGTGTCTGTTCTAGTGAAGAGCCCAATCTTATAAATGTTTCTAAGTGCTTTTGCAAAGCAAATGTTAAATAACATCTATTTTACTTTGGAGACTTATTACTCATGCTCCACCTCCCACAGTTCCTGGTTTCTGTCATAATTAGGAAATATTACTTGTTTTTGTGGTATCACCAAGAGACCCTATTCCCTGGCACAAGCCGCCACAGGAATACATTGGTGAGCTTTTTAGTGTAAGCTCATTGAAAGTACTATAAAAATAGAAATAATAATTTTTCTCTCTACTGCTTCTCAGGTGGAATATAAGTAGCATAAGAGTCTCTGACTATATTAATGATTTTATAAATGTACTGAGTTCTGAAGATGCTGAGCACTTCAGTGCAGGGACAACTCCATAGCACATGGCAGTCCCATGAATATCCTATTTATAGTGACCACAAGTCTCTTTGTGCTGGGAAAAAATGCTGGACTGGGATTTTAAAAAGGAGCCCAAATCCATAATCTACAGATGTGGTCTACATGATTCATTTTGCCTCAGTCATTTCCTGTCTCTGTTCCCTACTTCCTCTTTGAAGAGGCAGGAATCTCTGTCAGGCAGTGAAGTTAAGGACATGAAAGTTGTGAGAAACTTAGACCCTGTGGCAAGGGGAGTGCATGTAATTATTTTAATGAACACATAGTTTAAGTAAAGAATATAGAATTCTTCAGCATCATACTTCATATGCTGTTTCTTTCTAACCCTCCTCAACTGTGCAAAATCTCCTGTTTTAAAGGAATATACTTGCCATGTGCTGTTTAAGTAACCATGATTTTTGAAAAATACCACCCGAGGACAACTTTTCAGTCACTCTGAGCAATGTGAAATTGGTTCTCAGTAAGGCAACTGACAGCCTTCAACAAGCAATGCAATGGATGCTAGCAGATTAGAGCAATGAGATAACCATATCAACAAGTGATCTTAATTGGAATAATATAATTGGAACAATATAATTGTCTATTAGGCAACGTGTCATTGTAAGCCAACACGTCAAAGAGTAAAATTTCTGACCTCAGCATTTGCTTATGAATACTGCTTTGTAGCTTTTTGGAAAATCTTCCAAATGCTTTTGGACCCTTAAAAGAAAGATTTATGAAGGTAAAAATGAGGAAGGGAAAACCAGGATACAATAGTAAATGTAATAAATAGAACAACAGTGCACTGGCTCAGTAAAATATTTATATTGTTGATTTCTAACAAGCTGCAAGATTTTAAGCGAACAGCACATCCCCTATCACTATTTAAGTCACTTTTAGAACTCCGTACTACCCAAAAACTAAGAAGGTGCTAATGTTATATGAATGTCGTTTTTCTCTTAAGTCCTGACAAGATTGAGTTTTCTAAAATGTATGGAAAGGCATTTTGAGACTCTATCTAAATGGTTCTTATCCATTGACTTCACAGCCATTATGTAGAAATATGGTTTCAAGTTAACCAAGAAAATATCTATCAATCAGCCAAAACTGTCAGTGTTAGGTTGGCATAAGAATATCCTTACAGTGGAAGCCCGGTATAGGAGACTAAATGTGATAGACAAAATCTAGAGTTCTTTAATGACAATGCTGAAAGAGAAAGATGTAAATCACAAAGGGACATAAAAAGTTCGTACATTTACACATGCTAATTATCCAGTAAATTTCTTTTTTTCCACTTTTTTCTTTTTTTTTCCCCTATAGAGTCACAATACAATGATGACTTGCAACCGTAAATGTGGGGTGAGGTAGAAATATACTCTCTTGGAATCATATAAATTTTAGTAAAATTTTCTGTGGAAATTACATACTGATCAATTACAGATATGAACTTATGAAATATTCTTCTTGAAATATTCTGAAATATTCTTTCTAATATTACAGTAACTATTTTCTGAACATTTGGTGTCTTCATAAAGTGTGTTAATAAAAGAGAACAAAACCTTCTTATTGTGAAGTCTCCTGAAAGAAATTGAAAACTTTTTAGATGTAAAGCTACAATACTTCACTTGTGCAAACAATTTACAAATATGTCAGACGTATTCAGGTTCATTTTAAATGGAATGAAGCATTAACCAGCACCTTTGGGCGTTTCAGAAGCTGGATTTTCACAGCATTCCACATGGAAAAATGTCCTTAAACCTACATTTACTACAGTAGAAATAAGTGCAGATTCTGCTGATGAAAGATGTGGGATTCATTCTGTGAGGACTGAATCGTGTTTCAGAAAATCTTTTTCTTTTTTTTTTTTAAGAAGATTTCATCTCCTTCTGCTACTTATCACCTTGAAAAAGCTCATTTATGCTCTCGCTAAAATGGGATTCAGTAGCAGAAGATTTTATTTATTTACTTTCTTATTTATTCTTATAAAATAAAATCCCATTTCATGGATTTTTTCCTGGTAATTATAGCAAGAATAAGAGAAATACAGAAAATACATTGTATGTGGCACACAACTGTGTCTGCCTGCAACATTATACTGTCGGAACAGCTCTAGTGTAATTCAGAGACTGAGGAATTGATGGGTTCAAAAGAATAAACAAGCTGTAAATTCTCATAACCTAATGCAAAATAAAAATGAAAAAATAAATTTGGTTCTTTGATTTCAACTGAATTTAAAAGAACAGTGACATTTAAAAGTCGCATTGTAAAGAATTAAATGCCATTTTATGAACTACAGTTAGTTTACCTTGTATTTTGCTCTTGTATCTGACAAAGAAAATGAATCACATTAGGTATGTTTATGTTCTGTTTGGTTTTCTCTAATGTGCTGGATTGTAAAGAATTCAGGGGTATTGATTTGTTTTAAAACAAACTGTTTCAATCTAAAATTAAGGGGGGGAAAAAAGAAGACAGAACATTTCTATTTACCTTTGTTTTTCCAAAAAAGTTTGGGCTATCCAAAGCAAACACCATTGGCCACATGTTGACATGTTATTAATTATGATGACTGTCTCCACTTTTACTAGCAAAAAGTATATCCTGCGTTTACAGGAACGCAACTACCTGGGGAACGATGTCACACTGAATGAACTGAAGCCTACTTATACTTTAGCACTGTAATGGCAGCAGGCTATAGCTTACCTCTATGTCATGAAAAATAATACCTTCAAGCACCTGGTTTTATGCTTAGCTAAAAACTCTGCATAAATGTTGCATAATCAAAATCTATAAATTTTGTGTGTCTATTTTGTGTAACACAAACTAAAATACTAAACTGATTATCACTGAAGTACTGGGCATACACCAGCATACTACCATTCATGGTGCAAATTAGGAGTAAAAAAGTAAATTGATAAAAGATAAGATGTAATCCGTAAGAGGCAGAATCAAATTACCTTTGGAAAAGCAGTACACCTTTCGGGAGCAAACAGCTAAGTTTAGGTACAAGGCTAAAAGTGTCAGAATGACGGACTTCAAACCTCTGTTTTACGAAAAAAAAAACCAAACTGAGGAAATCTAGATAAACAGCCACATTGTAAGATGTTTACTGGGTGCAACTTTTGTATCACCTGAAGTCCACTTTCATGAATTTATCATTTATTTATTCTATGATGAGGGGAATAATCTTTCTGGTATAAAAGTTCAAGACAAAATAGCCGTAACATCTGTCTTATCAGTCTGGACATATCTTAGAGAGATTCACTATCCCAGTACACATTAAAAAAATCACTAAAATCTCTGATGCGTTGTCATTTGCATCTGTTGTTTTGCAGTAACTTTTGTTCCATAAACTAACTTTAATTCTTTAAAGTACTTACTTTTTAAGTTAATGAATTCAAGAAACCCCCTTTTCCAAATTTTCACAATCTAACTGACAGCAAAGCTAATTTATCAAAATAAGAGAAAAAGAAAATGTAGGTTATATAAGCTCGTAAGTAGCATTTAGTATAAGTGTTTCAAATACAGCTGGTCCTTTTGATGCCAGGGTTCTGGCATCTTTCTAAGCTATTATTAACCATATCAGTAGAGTTTCAGCTTCCAAAGGAACATGAGTAACAGCCATTCTGTGTAGAAATCCTGTTTTAGAAGATGCCTAGAAACTATGTGAGACCAGATCATAAAAATTATTAATCAGAAACCATGTTCAATTTAGTGTTTTTCCACTGAGTAATTTAAATAATATTACAGTTGGTCATATTCTACACTGTAACCAAACTGCTTTTATTTTAACTGAAAAACAGTAGCAAAGGACAATTCAGTCTTCAGAGAATGAATCCCGCATCTTTCATCAGCAGAATCTGTACTTGTGTCTACCATAGTAAATGTAGGTGTAAAGACCTTTTCCCATGTGGGATGTTGTGAAAATCCAGCTTCTAAAAAACCCAAAGTTGCTAGTTAATATACTAAATTCCTTTTGTTCAGTTCTCAGCCCAGCTAGGAAACTATTTAATATGATACCCCACTAGTGTCATGCATACACAACAGAAACAAATTGTCAATATCATAAAAGAGGACACACCAAATAAAAAACGCATGCAAGTGTACAGAGCAGTTCTATAGCTCTGAAAGCTTCAAAACAAATTCTGCTGTAGACACCAGGAACCAACTTCTGCAGTGATGATTATCTGTAACAGAGCATGGAAGAGACTTTGAGCCAGACCTAGTAAGAGTCCATTGTAACACAAAGAGAAGGTAAAACCTTTTGGCTCTTTAGCTCAAGAAAGAAATGTACAGCTGGGTTTCCTTTTCTTCACTTTAATACCAGAAGATAACACAGAAACCAAGAGTCGGGCTGGGTACTGGTTGGCAGGTGGTGAGCGGTTGTGGAAACCTGACCCAAACTGCCCAAAGGGGTATTCCACACCACAGCACGTCATGCCCAGTATAGAAACAGGGGGGAGTTACCTGGAAGGCCCAGATTACTGCTCAGGTTGGGCTGGGTATCAGTTGGCAGGTGGTGAGCGGTTGTGTCCTCTCCCCTTGTTATTCCTCTTATCATTATTATTGGTAGCAGTAGTGGTTTGTATTATACCTTAGTTACTGGAGTGCTCTTATCTCAACCCATGGGAGTTATATTCCTCTGATTCTTCTCCCCATCCCTCCGGGAGCAGGGGGAGGAACAAGGTGGGGAGTGACCGAGCGGCTGCATGGTTCCAAGTTACCGGCTGGGCTTGAACCAATTATATATCAATTATAAATCAATTATATTGATAATATAATTGATGTTTTAGTGGCCCTATTCTGGTAAATGACAGAAGACATTACGTTTGCTTCAGCCATGAACAATTTATTATGAAATTGGGGTGTTCTGTTCTGCTTCAACCTGCAGCAACAACTTCTGCTAAATGTCAATACGTGTTATATGAATCTGCCCTGCAAGGAACAGACCTGATGGAACAGAAAGCCTCACAGTTAGCTACCATATGTAAGACTTGCTTTGGAATTACTATACCTAGATATTCCTTGGTTGGTTGTTTTGTTTTTAGTTTTTTGGTTTTGGTTTTGGTTTGAGTTTTTTTTTTGGGGGGGGGAGGGAGCAAGGCAGGAGGAAAGCAACATTTCATGATTTTATGCAACTTTTGCATTTTTTTTTTGGTAGGACAGTACAATATTTTAAGTAATTTCAAAGAAAACATGATTATTTCTTAGTTCCTTAATGACCTGAAATGGTTGTAATACAATGGCTTTTCAGTGAAGCAAGTTGAAACAAGTTGGCCATGTTAGTCAAATGACCCCTCCACGTGAGAAGAGAATAAATAGACTACAGCATTTCAGCTGGAAAAAGATATAACTGAGGGGATGTAGAATAGCAGCTCTAAAATTTTAAACAGCCTGGAAAAGGTGAATAGAAAATGATTATTCACAATTGAAGAACTAGAGAGAGCCAAACGATATTATCAGATTGTAGTTTAAAAAAAGCACTTCTTCACACAAAGCACATTAAAGTATGTAACTCACTTCCAAAGAATGAGTAGAAATCAAAAGAACTGGCTTCAAGAAAGGAGGAGGCACATTCACAAAGGTTACCTCCACCTCTTACGCAGCTCCTGGCTCGAGAAGTATCGAAGCCACAAAACACCAGGTGCTGAGAGAGCACTTCTTCACATGCCCAGTGCCTTTGCTGTTAAGGATCTATTAACAGTCCTTTTATACAGAAGTCTAGATGTGCCATTGCTCTGATTCAGAATAGCAGATATTAAAGGTGTCTACCTCCCTATGCCAGGATACCTGTGTGCTGGGCTGAGCATAAGGAGGAAACAGCCTGGTGTGCTCCAACAGGGCTCTGTCTGGACAGTCACAGGGAGCACCTTCAGCTAAATTAGTTACAAGAGTGAAGAATGGATAGTAATTTCACATATATATTTTCCTTCAGACTGTGGTAAAATCATAAAATCACAGAATTGTATAGGTTGGAAAACACCTTTAAGACCAAGTCCAACCCTTAACCTAGCACTGCCAAGTCCACCACTAAACCGTATCCCAAAGTGCCACATCTACACACCTTTTAAATACCTCCAGAGATGGTGACTTCCTACTTCCTGACTGCCACTTCCCTGGCAGCATGTTCCAATGCCTGATAAACATTTCTGGGAAGAAATTTTTCCTAATACTCAGTCTAAACCTTCCGTGATGCAATTTGAGGCCATTTCCTCTTGTCCTATTGCTTGTAACCTGGGAGGAGACTGACACCCACCTCGCACAACCTCCTTTCAGATAATTGTAGAGAGTAAAAAGGTCTCCCCTCAGCCTCCTTTTCTCCAGGCAAAACAATCCCAGTTCCCTCAGCCACTCCACATAAGACTTGCTCTGTAGATGCTTCATCAGCTTCAGTGCCCTTCTCAGGACACGCTCCAGCACCTCAGTATCTTGTAGTGAGGGGCTCAAAATCTAACACAGTATCTGAGGTGCAGCCTCGCCAGGGCTGCGTACAGAAGGACAATCACTTCCCTAGACCTGCTGGCCACACTATTTGTGATACAAGTCAGCTATTATATAGCTGTTACACAGCTATTGGCCTTCCTGGCAACACTGCTGGCTCATATTCAGCTGGCTGTTGACCAACACCCCCAGGTCCTTTTGCGCCAAGCAGTTTTCCAGCCCCTCTTCCCAAAGCCTGTAGTGTTGCATGGGGTTGTTGTGACCCAAGTGCAGGACTCGGCACTTTGCCTTGTTGAACCTCATACAACCTCTCAGCCCATTCATCCAGCCTGTCCAGATCCCTCTGTAGAGCCTTCCTACCTTCCAGGAGATCAACACTCCCACCCAACTTTCTGTCCTCTGCAAATTTACTGAGGGTGCACTTGATCCCCTTGTCCAGATCACTGATAAAGATACGAAACAGAACTGGCCCCAATACCGAGCCCTGGGGAACACCACTTGTGACTGTCCACCAACTGGCTTTAACTCCATTCACCACCACGCTTTGCACTTGGTCATCCAGCCAATTTTTTACCCAGTGATGAGTACACCCATCCAAGCCATGAGAAGCCAGTTTCTCAGGAGAATACCATGGGAAATGGTGTCAAAGGCTTTACTAAAGTTGGGGTAGTTGTCAACAACCTTTCCCTCATCCACTAAGTAGATCACCTTGTCATAGAATGAGATCAGGTTAGTCAAGCAGGACCCTTTCACAAACCCATGCTGACTATGCCTGATCACCTGATTGTTCTGTAGTGGATGCCTGTAAGGAAACTTGTACTTCTGCTTGAAATAAACTCACTGTGAGAGTGAAGAGAGGACATATCACTCCAAATTTCTGAATCAGATTCCCTCTGTGACTACTTACATGTGCAAGTGAAATAAAGCAACCACATCTAGCACTAGCTTACCACCCAGCACTAAGCCTGGGGAGTTTGCATCCCTGATCAACAGATGGCATCCCTGATTTGCATATCGTCAAGATTCACAGCCACAATTTTCAATGATTAAACTATCAAAGATGTAACAAGCTCTTTAATTGGGAAAGAGGAACGGGAGAAGAAATGATCATGCTTAGCCTCCATATTCTTGACAGCCTGAATGACATGCTCGCATTATAGTTATTTAACAAGATCATTACTTCTAGGATATGACCACTGTTGGCTGAAAGCTTGGAGCCAGATTCAAGAACACCTGATGAACACAGAGCAGCACAGAGACAGTAGAGAGACAGTGCAGTCTGTAGTCACAGTCCTGCCACTGTCTGACCATGTGGCTGCCTAGGATGCTCAGCAGCCATGCTCTGCAGCCTTCATGCTTCCCCATCCACTGAAATTCTGCACCAGTTTAGCACAATTTTGATGTCCCATTCCTGCCCTACCTAAATCCAGGCCCAGAAAGCAGTTGTTTGTCTGCATAAGTCTGCCAGACACTCACCATCAGACCCTGCTAAATAGAGCCCAAGAGGGACTCTCCAGCCAGCACCATGGCAGTACTTGGCTTTGTATCAATGCATGGTCACACCATTCCTGTTCCTTTTGTCTAGCACCTTTCCTCTGCCATTCATGTGCTCAGATGCTATACCGCAGTCATCCTACTCCTCCAGACTTCCTGTGTCAAGGCTGATAAATCCTATTGAATCAGTCTTTCCTTTGAGGGTGGCGTGCTTGAGGCGGTACCTAGCCAGTGGTGTACAGCAGTGCCCCAGCTGATGTACCAGCAGTGCTAAGCAGCACAGAGGAGTTGCTCATCAAGTTTGTAAGTGATGCTGCTGTCCACAATTCCCAGCCTAACAGCTGCTGCTCTTGCAGTTGTCACTTTTCAGCTTGTGACACACTGTGAGCATCAGATCCCTTTCCGCTGACCTGTTATTTGTCTAGCCACTTGGTCTCAATACTTTTTTTCCCTCTTTTCAAATACAGGCACAAGCTGTTTGAGACATGATGGTCAGGGATTTCATCCAACCTGAATTTAAATGTCCGGGAGACAGGTTTTGTGAATTTTTTCTGCTCCTCTTCTAGGCTGAAAGTATGTTTTGTCAATGGTTTTAGTCATGTTAGCCATCTGCTTAGACTTGTGCAAGGACAAAAGGACTGAAATTCTTACATGGCTAAGTTCATTTTAGTTTGCTTAAAAAGTAGTTGAAACACACCTTAAAACGGAAAAGCCTTAGCATAAAGGACTTATCACACTTAAGGATGAAAGTCTCTCTCTAAAGCATATTTCTAATTCTATTCTTTATTCAAATTGCAGGCTTCATTTTGAGGGCTTTTTTCTCCTTTTTTTTTTTTGAACACAAGCTTAAAGCAAAAGCAGAAAAGTCATAAGAAAATCTCAGAAACTGAAAGACTTAAATATATCAGAGTCATGGGGATATGTGAAGATGAGAAATACTAGATTTGAAGACTGCGGAGAATTTTTAATTACATATATTTAAAAGGCTTATTGGTAAGGATCTCTGGTATAAAAAAAGAACAAAATAACATATCACTATATGATATGTATTTATAGTAATTTCTCTACATATAATGCATATATTATTATATAGTACATATTTATATTTATATGACCTAATAGTTGACTCTAAAAAAAAAACTTAGAAACCTGTTACTATTACATTTTTGCAGCCATTACAGAACTTAACTTTCCAATATATGACAGATTTAATGCTTGTAAGCCTTTGCAAACTGTTACGCATTTTATACGAAAAAAACAATCCTAGAATACTGCATCTCACTAAAGTTTGCCCAGCATACCAAGTAAGGCCCATGAGCATACAGACTTAACTTCAAATCTTCACTTAGTTTTGTTCAGATGTCTTTATGTCTGTTCATGTCATCACTTCATCACCTTAGTGAAGCTCCCTTGGAAATTAAGCTTAGTTACTCCAAAGATGACTGATGAATGTAGAAGGGAAGGACCATCTTGATAGGTATAGCAATTACCTCATACTCAATAGATTTAACTGCAGTACCTCTAACTGACAATCATTTAATTTTAGAAAATATTCTCTCATTTCCTTTTTGCCTTAATTTCCTCACTGTAAAATGCACAGAACAATATATTAACTATGCATAAAAAAATATAATTGCACAGTGAGTTCTTTAACCTGTCATCTTAACTCACCTGACGTAGCAGCAACACTTTTTACAATGTTATATTCTACATCTGTACTTTTGTCTTTTTCTAACTAACGTGCACCCTGGATTACAATGCAAGCAAGTTTAGGTCAGTAGGTCTCATGCCATTCATTAACCTGATGGGTAAGAGATGTAATTGTCTTTTACTGTAATGCAAACAAAGCACACCAAAAATAATATGTGCAAAGAGACTAGATTAATGAGAAGTTTAAACCTACACATACTTACAGATGAGAGGAAAATCACACTGACATTTTGCAAGACCAAGTCTCAGATAGTTCAACTTCATAAACAGTAAATGCTTACTTTTATCAGAAAAGCATTTGAAACCCTGACAGCACAACAACCCCTTCTGGAGAGCCAGCTTTGTGTACTTGGTCACCATTACCACTCTGCATTTTCATCTGCTGAAAGAAGCAGAGGCCACTAGACCAATTTTCCCCTCCCAATATTCTGAGCTGTCTTTGTCAGGAGAACTAAATGTTTATTGCAAAAGAGGATATAAACTGCCTGCCCTCACTGACATTTATTGAACCAATACTCAACATTAAATTTCCTCTCTGGCATCCTAGAGTGAGATAAATAGGGATTTAAATGGCAGCAGAGCAGCAAAGGAACAGTGGATTTTCATTTATGCGTTCGTTCTCCTAGAGCTAAGAATAAAGATGTACCAGAAAACAACATGTGCAATGAAAAGTTAACACTGCCATCAAACTATGGGATTTCTGAAAGAAAAGGGATAAATCAGTCTCTCTCTTAAAAGCTGAACATCACTTGATAATCCTAAATAAAAGTTGCCTAATACAAGCTGTTACATAACAGCATTTTATTCAACAAATGAACGTGAGCAATAAAGATGGTGTTGGCAGCAGCATCTTGAGAGAAATATTAAGAAACAATTCAAAAGACATTTATCTTAATCCCACCTTTGTTCATAAGGATCTTTTCCCCCCTCCTGAATTATCAAGCCCATTTTTCTCAACTCCTGTCTCTGCACTAGCAACCCCAGAGCTTTCATTCACACAAACCTCTCCGATGGCAAAAACATGTCTGACCAGGACTGATGACCACCTCCTCTTGAAATCCACTCACAAAAGAACAGGTGCCCTCAGGAGTTGCTATAGAGAAATACACCCTAGATCTATATCGTCTTGAGACTTCTTACCACATTCCCCTTTCTTCTATCATGCAATAATTAGATCTTTTTTTCCCCACTGGAGTCATGTTGAACTTAGTTACTTAAAAAACAAAGCAAAATAAAACCCAACAAAATATTATAAGATACTAATTAAAATGGTTTCAAATTAAAGAGTAACAAGAATCAAGATTTCGAGGCAACAGTCAATTAACAATAAGAGGTACTGCACAATGTGAAAATACATGTTTCAACAAATGCTTTAGTTACATATATCACAGGATCTGAGTCTATAATTTACAGCAAGAACTGAGCAACTAAAAAGGCATTTCTTTCTGATGAGTACCTGAGCTCCTGATATTAATATTTTTAATCTATCTGCCACATACAGTGAAATTACAGATTTTCTATCTGGTTTTGCATCCCCCCAGAACACTCATTTTTATCCTATTTTTCCATTTATAACTTTTCCAAAAGCTACTTCTCTTTCAGGTTCTGACACAAAAATGTGATGATAGGTATGTCTCTCCAATCAGCAGGTTGAGTGTAAGAAAAGATGCAGCTCTGGGAAAAACAATGTGTTTTAAGAGTCACTTGTTACCCTAAGAATCTCCAGGCTATCATAATAAATTGTCATTTTATAGAATGCTTCCAAGTCTTAAATCTTTAGGAGTGGGGGGAAAAAAAAAACCAACAAAACAAACCAAAACCAACCAACAAACAAACAAACAAAAACCAACCAACCAAACAAACAAAAAAAAAACAGAAAAAAAGAAAAGAAAAAAAGGAATATATGATTTTCTCTTCTCAGCCTCCTCAGTCACTGTCCTGGTTTTGGCTGGAACAGAGTTAATTTTCTTCCTAGTAGCTGGTGCAGTGTTTTGGATTTAGTCTGAGAACAATGATGATAACACACTGATGTTTTAGTTGTTGCTAAGTAGCACTTACTCTGATCAAGGACTTTTCAGTCTCTCATGTTCTGACAGAGAGGAGGGGCACGAGAAGCTGGGAGGAAGCA
>NW_009919629.1:0-3143 GCF_000696875.1 Nestor notabilis
CCCAAACCATTCTATGATTCTATGATTCCCATTTTTTTGTCAAACTACCCTTACCAGCTTTCAGACATTCTCACGGGCTACTATGCACCTTTATTATCAAACATGTTGCCAAAAATCCTGTCAAGTTGTGTCGTTCTCTTGCCTCAGCAGGGCCACAGGCTGAGAGTTCTTGCTGCAAAGACCATGGCCCTGCCAGGTAGCCGTTTTCCTTGTGTAGTCTTCTCTCTTTATATTGCCCTGCCAAACTTTTTGCCCCCTTCTGCTCCCCTATGAACAAATAGAAATTTCCCATGTGCTTGCCTGTATGCTCTACAGTAATGCATCCAGAGGCTTGCTTTCTGCTGCATCCTTCTAGTCTGTTAAGACGGCCAGAGAAAAATGCTGGTTTTGTTGAAGTCTGTTGCAAAACACTTGTTTATTTCATGGATATCAGGACTTCAGTTTTTTATTGTCTTGGGTATCAGTCAGGCCAATCCAGAAAACAGTTTCCATCGAGACACATTCAATATATGACTATAGCCAGTATGCTTGCAAGACAATACTTGTGAAAAGCAGTTTTGAAAACAATTCTATAGTGATGCCCAGTGGCATTCTAAGTTTTGTTTTCTTATACAGGGACTTGGTTTTGAAAAACTGATTATACACACAAAGAAACCTTTGTTCTTACTTAAAGATGTATTAGAGAATCATTCAATTATAGAATCATATAATTGTTAGGAGCAGAAAGGACCTTAAGATTATCTAGTTCCAAACCTGCTGCCATGGGCAGGGACACGTCACCCTAGACCATGTTGTCCAAGGCTCTGTCCAACCTGGCCTTGAACATTGCTAGGGATGGAATATTCACAAGTTCCTTGGGCAACGTGTTCCAGTGCCTCACCACCCTCACAGTAAAGAACTTCTTCCTTATATCTAACCTGAACTTCCCATGTTGAAGTTGAAACCCATCACCCCTTGTCCTATCACTACAGTCCTTCATGAAGAGTCCGTCTCCAGCTTCTTTGTAGGCCCCCTTCAGATCTTGGAAAGCTGCTATGAGGTCTCCATGCAGCCTTCTCTTCTCCAGGCTGAACAGCCCAAATTTTCTGTTATTTCAATGTCTTGTAGCTTTTGCACAGTTTACAGGAACTTTACCACCTATTACATTATCTTTATTTTCTTAAACCATTACACTAGTAAGCAGCAAATTTACAGTATGAAATTATTCCTTTCACAGTTTTCCTTCATAAAATCTTTACATATTTTGGAGCCCCTACTAAAATATATAATGAACCTTCATCATGTTTTGTAACAACAGCAATCACATCTTTTTGTGTAAATTCTGAATTACTGTTTATGTTGCTTATCAGCTCCACATGCAAGATGGCAATAGATGCTGATGGTGTAGAAGGTTGTGAGGACTAGTTTTAAAAAGTCACTCTCTATTTAAAAGTGTCAACTTTGTAAACTATAGAATCTTAATGAGGGTTTGATTATGGCCTGAAAAAGAGAAATTTGGATCCTAAACAAAACACCATTTTATACTTTAAAGGGACTGTTGTCCTTCTTCACTTGCAAATCTCAATGCAGTCTTAATTCAAATAGGTTGGTTGGGAACAATAACTCTCCCCAAAAGAAAAAGATTAGGAGGAACATCAGTGATCTGTAAGGCCACAGGTCTCATTGCAAATAACTGAACTGGCTGAACACGATGTCACCCCACTTGTTTGCTGTGCAGAGGAGATCGCAGGTTAACATCAGAGGTCTATTCACCAGTAGAAAGAAACATCTAAAGGTGCCGTGGCCTGCATCAGCCAAAATTAGCAGGGCTAGTTTAATCTGCCAGTGAAGGTAAATATGACCTACCCAGATTAAATTTTGCCTGCGGTGTATTTTGGGGATTCATATTGCCCCTTCTGCCAGCTGAGCTTTGCCTTTGGCATACATAAACATGGAAGGGAATGCAATGTCTGGCTGTGATCTAACATACTGCAACAAGAAAAAGCCTCAAAGCTAAAAACTGGCTAATTCAATTCTGGGGCTGTCCCCTGGAAATGGTAAGAGGTGAGGTGGGAGGTGTGTCTTAAAAGCACACTTACAGCCCAGTGACATCTAAAGAGGACTGAGGATGGAGTCTCAGCAATGGGGTTTTTTGAGGGTTTTGTATAGATACAAAGGAAACATCATATATCTGTGGGGATTTGTAGAAGAATGACTTCTAATGTATGGAGTGAAAATGAGAATTTTAAGGGCAGAGAGTGCAGAGGTCTTAATAAAACGGGTATATGAGTAGTATATGGGCAGCTTTATGGAAGTGAAGATTTTATCACCAAGATAGCAGGCAGAACTGTAATATTCTGAAGCACCACCTTTACCATGTAAAAATCCATGCTTATTACCAGGGGATAAATGCTGCTAGCAGCAACGATCACAATATAATCTTTGTCATCTTAAAAAATGTGACATAGGCCACTCAAATGTTTGACAATGAATTAAATGTGGAATGTCCATATTTACAGCACCCTGTGCCTAACTGGCAGATTTTATATATTGTTAAATATTGCTCATAACACCTGTTTTATACTACATAATAAAAATACACAAAGGCTTGCTTCAACCATATTAACATGGCTTCAAGGCACTGAGGGGCCTCCTTTTGTCTCTAAGCAGGGATATTCCTGGGGGAAAAAGGAAGGGGGAAAAAAAAAAAAAAGAAAAATAGAACGGACAATGATGTACAAAACAAAATACCAAAAAACCAAGAAGACTCATGTCAGGTGCCAAGAGCCAAAAGCAATGGTAATGAATAACTCCAAATCCCACAAAGGCACTGAAGATTTAGAGGAAAAACAGCGCCAAACCAGATACAGAACAAGAAAACGTTACAATACTCCAGACACCCAATAATGAGATAAAGCGCTGCCATGCCAGGCATGCAGGTGGAAAGCCTGGAGCTGCCAAGGCCGTGAAAGATGTCTAGGAGCAGCATAAAAACTGATGCCAGAGCGCGACGGTTGGGTGCCAAAGCACTGGCAGAGAGCAGGAAGGCAGAGACCTGAAAAACGCGATGTTTTAATGAAAGCCCCAGCAGGAAGGGAGGCCTGGCTGAGGGGCGTCATGCAGGAAAAGAACTGCTCCGGGGGAAAGGGTGCGGAGGAGCCAGG
>NW_009919630.1:0-227 GCF_000696875.1 Nestor notabilis
AGGCGGTAATGCAAAATTGATTACGAGCTCCATTTACGCGGACGCTGTTAGAAAATGTTTTAGGAGGACAACTAGGAATACCCTATGATTGTGACCAATTAGCATCACTCATCTTAACCCCCACACAAAAATTGTTCTGGAAAGGTAAATGGGGAGAGCTGCGTGAAATATGAGCCCTCGAGAACCTCGATCGCCAAGCGGGAGACCCGCGTCTAGGGGAGGGAACG
>NW_009919630.1:964-1400 GCF_000696875.1 Nestor notabilis
GGACGAGACGTAACATTAACATCGGTCAGTGTCCACACGGTGGCGCGCAATGCACACGGACCTTTAGGACGCTCACTTGGTGCACTCCTATTAGGTGGTTCTAGTATCGCTTTACAAGGCATTGTTGTTTTACCAGGAGTAATTGATGCGGTTTTTTTCGGTCGTATAAAGGCAATGATGTGGACTCCGAGCCCTACGGTGCACATTCCTAAAGGTACAAGATTAGCCCAATTAATCCTTTTCAGAAACCAGGCTCCAAAGACAGAGCAAATTAGAAGAGGCACAGGGAGCTTTGGGTCCACGGGCCAAGAAGCCGATATAATGTGGGCTTTAGAAATTCAACAACTGAAACCAAAACTACAAATCAAATTAAGTTGGGGAGATCAGATAGTCTGGATAGAGGTCTTAGTAGATCCCCAAGCCGATGTGACGGTTA
>NW_009919631.1:0-11117 GCF_000696875.1 Nestor notabilis
ACCCTAACTATTCTATGATTCTATGATGGTTAACCAATCAATATCCCCCAAATGTAGCAGCTTCTATTTCAGACCTGAGAAAGTTCTCCATGGCCACTTCTTGTCAGCTTTATCCCCAGCTGTAGCAGCTGCTTTATTTTGCGATCTTCTTCCCAGAAACTTTGTGCTGGCACTATCAGAGACAAGCATCTGTCTCACTGTTTTTCAACTTCTTGCATTTCATGGACAAGTTTTACAGGGCACAAAACCCAGTTTATTATCCTGGACAACTCACAAACAGCTACACAACTGGAACAGCAGCCAACAAGGGTGATGAACTTGCAGCTGGAGTGTAGCCACACAGGTCCCATAACTGAGCCTGTCTCCACAAGGACATCACCTCCAACAGGAACAGGGTGTGTTTGCCAGTGCTGGCTCCTCCTCTAGTCCTGCATCCAAGCATTCAAGATTTCACTGTAAGGTCTGGGAGCGGGGATCACGCCACTGAGAACCCCAGTTTCCATTCATGTGGTTAAAAACAAAAAAGTAAAAACCCCTTGGGACCAGATTTTTGATTGCCAGAGGCTTCAGTGCTGCAGCTCTCATTAACAGCTGCCCAGCAGAGACACACACCAGTTTGCTTTCTGAATGAGCTGTGCACTGCCAAAGCTCTGACTCAAAGCTATTCAGGGGAAGGGGATGGCAGACATAGCCTGTGAGACAAACATGAATGCCTGCCCTGCTCAAACCTGTTTCAGAATCCATTCAGAAGGACTTTAGGAGATGAGCCCTCTAGGCAGAAGAGAATTTTAGATATTCTTCTTTGATACCACAGAGACGTACACCACCAGTTTCTATCACTGCCAGCAGAAGCTAATGTCAGGCCTCTGCAGACAGCCCTGTGACCTTCTCTTTAAAGATTTATCAGCTTTACACCATAACTCTGGTATCAGCCAGCTTTCAAACACAGCCTCCAAGTGCACAGGCGTGAGCCTGCTCACAGTCACCCTGATTAAGCCAAGAACAGAATTCATTCCTTACTGCTAATAGGAGAAAAAGAACAAAAATGAAGCTGCTATAAACAAACCAAAGTAAAGGCAAACTTCTACCCTCAGCTGCATGTGAGCAGGTAGAGGTCATTCAGGGAAGATGAGATAATGGAGTCTGAGGAACGATGCCGAGGATGGGGCTGCATACCTGCCTCTGTGCCTTGCACTCCCCCGGCACCACCAGCAAGGCAAATTCAGCTTATTTCTTGTGTAAACAGCTGGAATCTGGACTAGACTGCAGTCAAACAGGGACAGCCACAGCCAGGCTAGACACATTCACGTCAGGGTACAGAAGCTATGTTAGACACCCATAAGCAGACTAGCTGCAGTGGCACAGGATCAGTGCAGAAAAAGTTGTCTTAGGTGAGTTTTCAACAAAGGGTAAACTTCAGTGCCAGATGCTCTGCCGACATAGGTGGGCAGAGCTCCACAGACACCAGTGCCTCTGCCAGTGGCTGGCAGCTAATGGTTTGGCTCCAAATGGCTTTAACCACATCAGCATCCGCTACATTTCAGGTTGGAGCAAGGTGACTTGAGGTTCCTCAATGCACCTTTCAAACCACAATGAAGGGAAGTCGTAAGGGAAAGGCTGATGCAGTATATACACAAAGCAATGAATGAATTTACTAACAAAGCTCCCCTTGTGACAGTGTCTTTCTCTCCATGAGGTTTCACTGCATAGCTGTACTCCCCTTTGGTTTGTCAGCCTTCTTTTTCCTTTAGTAAAAACAAAACATTCAAACCCTGCAGCTAATTCAGACAAGAAGACTATAAATATTGCATACGAGCGCTGTACCAAAACACTGCACAGCCTCGCAACATTTCATTTTAGGAAAACAACATTTCCAAAATGCGGTAGTAGAAGGATCAATTTAGGCCATGCTGCTGTAACCCAGCCCTTACTTTGCTCCTCTTGGCACCATTGTACTTCTGTGCATTTCCCTCCTTAACGAACTATATCTCACAGAAACCTGGCCAGGCTTTTAACTACTCCAAAAGCTAAGCCAACACAGGAGTGGGGTTGGCTTTAATCCACCTTGATGCTTTCCCTAGTTAAGGGCTATGAGAGCCTGTACCTAGCTCACTGCAACTGAGACAATGCATCTCATAATCCTGGCAACAGAAAATAAAACAAATTCTACTAGCCATAACAAGGGACAACATCTGGCTCCCAGGGAAAGCTCCTAGGAATTTGTTATGAGGGGACCATGTCCTTTCCCTTAGCATCTATTTATTCAGCCAGGACTGAACTTTAGCCACATTATAAGGGGGAGTCACCCCAATACATCTCATTTTCGGATGAGTTCAAGTTCGCTACAGTTGAAGGGAGTTGTGCAAAAGGAGCCTGTTAAAATGTAACCAGTCATCGGATGTGCCAGTTAATCATCTACTTTGAAGCTTGTCCCCTTTGATAATAATTTTCCATGGTTGCAGAATTAAAGCTTAACTGGTCATTGGCTTTGAAAATGACCTTGTCTGACAGGGAATGTAGAACAGGAAACAACAGTAACATGACCTTCTCATGTAAATTCTAGATGGGGACAGAAGGGGAGAAAAATACTGCTGGCAATTTCCAATTGACTCAGCGATTTATCTCAACCGGCCTGTAACCTCTGGCCTGTAACCTCAGTGATCACCTCCAGGCACCGAAGAAACACCAGCTCTTGCCTCCATGAGCTGTTGCATAGTGTCAGTTTACAAAGGTAGCCTGAAAGCTGTATTTTCTCTAAGCACCCTACCAATGTTATGTATTAGACACAAAAGGTACATTCTGGGGAAAGCACATTACAGCTTTTGGACCCAACCAATGAGGCACCAGCAGGGATGGACCTTTCTGCTCAGCCACCCTGAATGCAGGCCCAGGATGCTGCTCAAGAAAAGACTGAAGGCACAAGCTGGTTCCAGATCCAGCAAAGACAGGATGAGCTGAGCACCTTCCTCCCGCAGTTACTGACCTGTCTTGAAGAAATACAATGGAAATAAAGAAGTATTTAGAAACCTAAAATACAGGTAGGAGAGTTTCTAAATAGATACTGAGTGTGCCAGCTGTCCCCACCACATTCAGGATGAGTAGAAACAAGAGGTTAAAATGCTGCTTTTCTGCTGGACTCACAGTGTTAGCACAATTTAAATGCTTAGCCTGCTGTAATTCCAGTATCATTTGTAGAACTATTTTAGCCTGTTAATGATGGGATGAATCCTAACTTTTCAAAGACAGACAACTGACACCACAAAGCAGAGGACAAGGATAAGACACAGACATCACCAGATGTGAAAACCTCAACTTGCTATGATAGTCATGCCATAATTTGCCTGGCAGCTGGCATCCACTCAGACAAGATGCTGGGGAGTCAGGGCTGGTCACACACATGGTCACCAAAGAATTTTTGGGGATAGGGCAAGAGGGGACATAATTCACTGCCAGATTTAAGGGAACTGAGACAGAGCAATGCAGGTAAGTGACTACATGCACCATCAAAACAGAAAAAGCTCTTAGCATGAGTCCTCTTTTCAAAAGCACCATGCTTAAGACTTACAACTCCACTCCACTGACTGGGAGTGAAATTTAAGCTTAAAATCCCTGAAATCACAACTCGGTTCAATGAGATGACAGATCAGCAAGGTGAAAAAACATCCATTCATGTATGTAACTATTTATCCCATGTCCTAAGATAAAATGTAATTTAAGTTGGTCAAAACCATAGGAAGAGTTGAGCATCTAAGGGAATACTTATTTAAACAGTAATTTTTTTTAAATTTTTTGAGGGTTTTTGGATCAAACCACATTTAAATCAGAAATTTTCAGAACTCCTCACAAATCAAGGGGCCGCCAGCCAAAATGGGAGCTTGTGCCTTGCTTGTGCCCACTCGTGGTCTTGGTTTCACTGGACACTTGCAGTGTGCAGGGCTGCTGAACTGAAGTCTCTGAGCTTTCTTGGTGCTCTGCTTCAAGCCAGCTTCCCTGGGTAAGCTGCCCAACAGCTGGGACCTCGTGTTTCCAGATCCACTCAGCTATTTTGCACAGAAAAATGGAGTCTCAGGTCACCTACTCTGTAAGATCTTGAATTTTTGGAAATTGTCCATGAGGAAACTTGGAGCTGCACTTTGGATTCTGGAAAAGTTCAGAGCCTGAAACACCTTCATCTCAGCAACGTCATTTTCATCGGAAATAGATCAACCAACTCCAGTGACATTACTTGCACATCATGAGGAAAAAACCCACAGTAAAAACGAAAAGAGAACATTTAGAACCGAGTCTTGCAGCTGTAAGGCATAGAGTACTTACTCTTGTGTAACAGGAAAATTCTCCAGTGCCATGAAGAGCACAAAGATGCTGTTTGTATTTGCTGCCTGGTTTCAGAAAGCTATTTTGCACTAAATTTCCCTGCTGATCTAGCTGCATTGTGATAGCAGGCGTCTACCAACATCAATCACATCTTATTGCATTTTCCCCTTCCACCTTCAGGTGTAAGAGGCAATGCATCACTTTACAATAGGAGAGGAAGAAGACACTGCCTAATTTCCCATAGGATGCAATATGTATCCTGTAAGCACGGATTAACTGAGTAACTTGCTAGCTTTGTGTCAAGGCTTGTAAGAAGTGGTGACTAATCCTAGCTAGTGGGGATTAGCAATGTTTGCTGTGGGAAATGTGCCAGACTTTTCAATTATATCATGTCTTACAAACAGACTGCAATAGTTCTACATGAATACAACCGTGTTCTTGAGACAGCACAGTGGTAACAGGGTACATCCTTGCTATTTTTCAATGTTATAGACTAGAGCAAGCCCCCAGAAGAACATCATGTGGATGGACATCAGTACCAGAGCTTGTTCTTCTCAAGAGTAGAGGAAAAAAAGGAGGAGGATTGGGTATGCAGCCAGAAAGTCCTGAAGTTTCACCTTAAGAAGCTACCATGGAGTGTGCATCACCTGTGCCACCCTTGTAGGTCAACACAAGTGACAGGGCAAGAGGGAACAGCCTCAAGCTGATGAGCCATTAGACAAGTACAGACAGCACTCTCCATACTAGGACTTCACTCTACACCAGCTAGATTCAACCAGATTGACTGAAGTTAAGGACAATCAATCTCAGCAGGACAGACAAGATGCTGGTCCTCAGAGAGGAGGCACTGAAAGCACAGCGGGGAAGACCTCGATGACAAATGTGGTGAAGGGAACTGCAAGAGCTTTCTGATGTTGTTCCACTCATTTTTTATGGTCAGCCACAACACTTGGGCAAATATAACTAGTACGTACTAAGCAATCACAGAGGTCCTTGCAAGAAACCTTTCCTACATGTCCTTTTCCAAGCAGCTGCATAGCATAGAATTGCAGATCACCACAGTTACAGATGGGTTTGGACTCCTGGCTTTTAAGGTGTAGTACCCAGTACTACAACCCAAACAACTTCTGAATACTTTGCCCCACTCTTGACCTGTGTACAGTTAAATTCACTATGCGAGTAGCCAGAGGGCAACAAAACACTGACAGGACATGGCCTACAATAGGAATCCAGGTGACAAAATACTATTTTTCTGGCCCTTGCTTCTCCCCAGAGCAGCCCCTCACCCTGCAACACAGACCATGATACCTGCACCTGCAGGCTCTGTCCCGGCTAAAGAAGAGTCACTGCAAGCACTGCAGCAAACAAGAGCTCCAGGTGGTGAGCACAAGCATCCCGCTGTGCTCCTACCCAGAAATCCTTCCCCATGCAACTGCATTGTGCAGAGGTGCAGCTCACTCAGCTTTTCATTTCACTGCATCAGCATAATGGGGAGACACAAGACTCCTTACAGTACAGGAAAGAGGTCTGTGAGATGGTATTCAAAGCAGGTTGGAGTGATACAGCCCATCTTGACTACTCTGGCTCATTTCCACGTACCCACGGACAGACCAAGGATGTGACTCCAAACACCATTTTGGAGCTTCCATTTGGTTTCATAGACCTCTGTATGGAAAAGAAACCAAAAATAAATACAAAAATAAAGTAAACCACAGAGGCTCAACCTGTAAGTATTGCTCAGCCACGCACTGACCTGATAAGAGTCCAGTACCCAGGAACCAAACCTCCTGTCTTTGGAGTGTAACTCTTCTGGTAGTAAGCCTGCATTCAGACACACTCATGGGAGCTTCACGCATTGTACAAGACAAAAATCCCCTTTCCATGCTCCTCCTGGAGGTCTCTTGATGTGCTATATATTAACCTAGATTTCTGTCACTTGTATCAGTAGTTATTACTACTTAATAGTGCTCCAAGGTGCTTGGGAGTAACAGTAGCACAGAGGTAACTGGAAGAAAACCAATACTTCTGATGAACAGAGTATGACAGTCCATGACAGCTGACCTAGCACACCAGACATGGGCTAGTCATTTCTTCAGATTGGTGACAAACTGGTCCCTGGTGACTGCACCCACCTCCACAAGCAGCTTGGCTAGAAAGGCAGAAAAACCCATTCCAAAATAGCCCCCAGACAATTAACAAGGCCACTCTATGATAGCTTTTAAATCCAGATTCTGCATCTAAATATAGAGATGGGATTTGAAACTAGGTTTTGTGCCTTAACTAGCAGTGCTGTCACCAGCCAGCTACAGGGAAGAGCACCACCACACATTGGTTTTCTGAATATATCCATATGAAATATTTAATTTCTGAATTATTAGTTTAGCTGTAGTTATTTGCCAAACACAAACAAAAGCTGCAAGCAGCTTAAGACTAGTTGAAAATGCACTTTGGGAAAAAAACATAAGCTTGAAGCAGTATAAATGCCAAAAGTGAATCTAGGCTGCTGCAATGTTGTCACATACCATCACCCTCATTTTGCAGCCAAGCGAAGGGGGCAGGGAAGGGAAGGGTGTCTTGCAGGCAGAGCTGCTCCACTGAGCTACACTCAACCAAAAGGCTGGGCTGGTAAAGTTCTCATTGCTCATGGAAGAACATTTTACTATCAGCAAACACAAGTTCTCTCCTGTTTGTAAACAGTTATTTAAGTAACAAAGTCAAACATTTCCACTTAGTTCTCATTCCCACATTCATACAATCTTACAAATCCTCCTGTGATTTTCAGCTAGCTGTGAAATTTTCTGGAAGCTACCAGAAGCCTCTCTCTTTTCAATAGGCAGGTCTCCAAGGTCACATAAGCCAAAACCAGTAGTGAGGGCATGATGTGGAGCAGGGCTCAAGCTGCTGCATTCCCCAGGACTACCAACTTGGAGTCCCCATTTGCTTGGCTGCACCTAGCAGCAAGGCTGGGCAAGAAAGCAGAAGTCTGGAGGTGGGAATAAGGCAGGAGCAGTTGTAGGGGGGTGGACAGGAAGGACAGGGAGACCACAGGGGTAAAGATGAAGATGGTAAAAGTGACATTTACTCCAAAACCATTGGGTTTTGCTGCTTCAGATCCCTCAGTAAAACGCTGAACAGGAAACCTACTGTCAACCTCAAAGAAAGCTTCAGTCATCTCCAGGCTGCTTCAGAGAGCTGCTTCTACAGCGTTTGGAAGTCCTGTCTCCACCTGTTCCCTCCTGTCTTCCTTGTACTGAGCATTATGTTAATGAATCATGCACCAACCTCCCTCCTTGATTTATTTGCCAGAAAAAGATTTGTGTGGGGTGGCGATTAAAGAGGTAGAATGTGATACTCATCAGATTGTGCGCCTCTGAACCTGACCACATCCTGGTGCAGCAGCTCCTCACAGGTGTTCAGATCCTGTGCTAATAGGTGTTTGCACAAAAAATACAACACAATTTCAACACCACCTGGTGAAGGAGAACTTGCCTTTCTGCACCACAGACATGGCTTCTGCCCAGGAGAACAATAGCAGCCATGTACTAGCTTCCCCAAACCATGCTTTAATGAATAAGCTCATTAACTCTATTACCTGGCACTGTTTACAACCTGCTGTGGGACACAGGCCACCAATGGCATGGACATTAAGCTGTACATGTGAGGGTCCCAAGCTCAGATGCCTTCAAATTGCGCAAGCATCAGCAATTAGACAGAAGTGCCCCACCATTCCAGCTAGCTACATATGGCTACTGAAGGCCTTATACACAGCTGAGTCAGTTGCCTGTTCTTTTTCTCTGTGACTGTGCCTTCCTCCCAAAGAAAAACATTGGCACACACAAGGTGAGAAGAGGACATGGGAACCACCAACATCACTCTCCCCAAAACTGCAGGAAGCCTTACAGAAAAGCTTTTCCTCTGCTAGCACCCACAGAGTACTTGTTCCAGGACTCTTCCTCTCCATACCCGAGTCTTCCCCAGCCTCTCAGGGAGCTAAGTGCCTCAACAGAAGAGATGCTACCTACAACACGCCATAAGGAAGGAGCAAACAGTGCTGCCTACACATAGCCTAGGCTCCTGCAATAACAAGAGATCTGACAAATAAAAATGGAGCTAAAGTAGCTTCCACCTGAGCCTTGCACCGGACTGGCTGTTCCTTCTGGCCCTCCATCAGGATGGCTCACAAACTCACCCAGTCATATCGACCTCCAGAGATCCTGACCTCCAGGAGAGGTACCCCTGCCTTCACCACCACTAAGTAACCCATCCTTCCAAATCACTTCCCACAGTATTTAGTATTTGATGCCAGTTTGGGGTGTTCCTTACAAGCAGCCCCTTCTACTCACCATCACAGTCTGCAAACCTTTTGCCCAGTTCTTGCATCCCAGTGCACTCCTAATGGAACAGAAATACCCACCACAATCACCATGTTCTTCACTGGACTTTAAAGCAACAAGTGACTTAGAGTGTCCTACAAAGGTCAGGCTTTTGTAGATCTGAATTACAAACTTTGACTGGGACTCTGTTGGACTTGATAAAGCATATAGTTACTACACTGTCAAAAACAGGTGAGAGAAGAAAGAGGAGGCTCCCAAGAGAAAAGAGAAGAAAGGATATGGGCTGGGCAGTTCCATTCCCCACAGGTTTTTGATCAACCTTCAGAGATCTCAGTCAAGTGCCACAGTAATGTAATGAAAATGCCACAGTGGATAATATAAGTATTTTACAGCTATAAATTGTACACACCATGCATGCTACATACACATATTTTAAGTAATTCTGTACTAAACCCCATACTCTTCTGGAAGCAAGTAAAAAAGAATGTACTCATAGCCTTTGTTTCGCTCATTTCCTTATGTAAGGTTTGTGCATTCTTCTAATGCAGTGGTAGGAGAGTTGTGAAATGTAAAGAGTTTCTCTTTTTACTCTTCATCATTATGTACAATATTGACTGCACCCACTCACTAAGATCAGCTGTATTTTGTAAACAGCAAATGCACTTTAGCAAACTTTTTCCCAAGGCTTTCTCAATTCTGCTGACGTAAAACTTCACATTGATCTGTTAAAATAGCTTTTTAGTCCAAGTACCTTCTAAAAGGCCATATTCCTTCCCATGGCAATGACCATGGTCTTTAACCTGTACTTTCACCACTGTTACAAAACTACAAACCCCAAACCTACTACACCACATTTTTGACCAAGTTAGAGTTTTGTTCGAAAATATTTGACTTGTGATGACCCAAACATTCTGGAAAATGCTCCCTAAACATTGGCTCTGCTCTCATTTTTCAGGCTTGATGCTCTACCCATTCTAGTGGTTCTTGTCCAGAGAGATAAAAGCTGTATAATCTGTGCACCTTCCTAGCGGGCTGGTTTCACACTTACCTTCCTAGCATTTAGATGAACATTTTAGCCATGTCAGACACTGTTTAAAAGTCTAGTCCTGTAGAGTATCAATAGTATTTAAAAATATTTTTGTAAAACCCCTGTAAGAAATGCCTGTCTTTTAGATCCCCAATACACACTTGATTTCTCTAAGTATTGATTTTGGGTATAACCATCATCACTGGAGTTTTGGTTTCTCAGGCAAGAATCAAATGCTTTTATTTGCACCAGAATAGTTAACAGCTGCCACCATGTTTTTAAGTTAGCTATGTTGATTATTATGTCAGTATTTCAGCTTTTCCACTGGTTTGAGAGTTTAGTGTTGCTTTTCATCTATAACATTCTAATTCTTTTTGAGCAACACACAACCCCCACTATCCCATTAGTTCAGCTGTTTAATAAACCATTTCCACTTGTATTGTGCATGGAATCTACACTAGAAGAGACACTAAAGGTATATTGTAAAAATTTGGTAATTAAGACTGATTGTTGATATTTATATCAGTTAAGTAACTAAATTTCAGCAACCAGTCTTAATTACCGTATTTTTGCAATATACCTTTAGCGCCAATGATTATACAATGTAAAGTATGAACCAGTCAGTGATGGTACAGCATTTTCTCACTTGAAGAGAGCTTTAACAGATTTTCTTCGACTACAGATGCTTTGGAGAAATTGGTCTTTGAAACCTAGACTGTTCAACTGGAGCATTTCTTAATCCAAAGAACAGGCTGTTTCTCTCACCTAAGACTACTGAAAATATAGTTGCTCCCTTCAGCATTGCTTTGATAAGCAGATGGCCTGTGGCCATTTATTCAATGTGGAGCATATAATGGTTGGAAATGGAGTTGGTTTGATGTGAGCACTGCCTTCTTGTCCATCTCCACAGCATAAATGAGTAAGCAGCAATAGACCGGCCCCAACTCCTATCCTGTGCTAGAAAGTATCACCTTTAGAGCATGAAAGGATTCTTTGCATTGGAGATGATGCTTCTTCATTGCATTACCACAGTAGAAAAGTATGAGATTATGTAGATCCTGTCAAATCTTTACTTAATAGCTTTTCTCTCTTTCAATCTGATCCGGTTTTGGGTCCCTCACTATAGGAAAGACACTGAGGTGCTGGAGGGCATCCAAAGAGCAACAAAGCTGGTGAAAGACCCAGAGAACAAGTCCTGTGAAGAGCAGCTGAGGGAACAGGGGTTGTTTAGTCTGGAGAAAAGGAGAGTCAGGAGACCCGAGTCCACCTGAAAGGATACTGTAGTGAGGTGGGTGTTGGTATCTTCTCCCAAGTAACAAGTAGTAAGATGAGAGGAAATCCCTCAGGCTGCATCAGGTGCCAGAGATGCCCGGCTGGAAACCTTCCCAAATGGGCACCACAATGCCCCACACTGCAGCCGTCCCCGCTCCTCCCTGCGGACC
>NW_009919631.1:11210-29394 GCF_000696875.1 Nestor notabilis
GGAGGAAAGCAACACAAGGGCTCTCCAGCCATGTCTCCCCTTGCTGCTCTCTGCTGCCAGGCCACTGTCTTCCAACATCACTACAACATCACCACGGTGCAGAACGGGCACCCCAGTGATATGTGGGAGCACCCGCTGGTACCCACAGTCAGTCAGCACCAGCGGCCTCTCCTCGCTGGCTGGCGGGACTAGGCCTGGTTCTCCAGGGCGGTGGCTGCTGAGCAAGCCGTCGGTCCACGGGCGACAGCAGACATGGAATGGGAGCCGTCTCCCGCACCAACACCGTCCCTTTCTGCTCAGGACGAGCTGGGGCAGTCGGCAGACATGACTCCTGCCGGCCCTCCAGGACAGGGGGAAACAGCACCCTGTGACACAGCGGGAGCAGCAATACAGGAGGAGCGGGACGTGCAACCCGGGAGCGAGGGACATGACACCACCCGAGTCCCTCCTCTTTCCAACGGGAGCAGAGGCTGAGACACCGAATTCTCAGGCCTCTGCTTTCCCCAGAAGCTTTGGAAGATCTTGGAGAGCGACCAGTTTCGGTCCATCTGGTGGAGTGAGGGAGGACAATGCGTGGCCATCAATGAAGTTCTCTTCTCAGAGGAGGTGCTGGGCAGGGTTTTTGCCACACAGAAGATGGGGTCTTTCATTCGGCAACTGAACATCTATGGGTTCACAAAAGTACAGCCGGACTTCCAAAGATCTGCCTCCCTGCCTGAATTCCTGGCTGAGGAAGCAGCAGCCTCTTCTCACAGCAAGGTACAGCAGTCGACCTGCACACAGGATTATAGAATCATAGAATCAGCTAGGCTGGAAAGGACCTTTAAGATCATCAAGTCATCAACCAACACTCTCCATAATCTTGGGGGAGAGACGGACCCACACATCAAATAAGGCCTTGCAGCAGAGGAGGAGATGGGGATGGCAGTGAGCAGTCTGTCTTTCATTTCCTTCCCAGGTTGTTTTCAGGAAGGTTTCAGTTAGTCTCTCCGACTAGTAGAGACACAGATAAAATACAGTTTGTTTGCATCTGCTTAGTGTGAATTCAGCAAGTGCAACGGCAGACTCAGCATAACATGGTTTATTTAATGTCTTTGCTCCATGTCTTGCTCTACCGAACCTAACACCTTCCTGTGGCATCTGCTGAATGCTGAGAAAATACATCTAAGGACCATACTATTACCTGCCTGCTCCTGTGTAGGTTGAAGTTGCTGAAAAGTCATGGTACTGGGTTTTCAAAAGTAGTTCTTAGGCTTTTGAAAATCCTGCACTGCTCTGCTCCCAGACAGCAAAATCCCAGGGGTGCCAATGACTGCACAGGACCATCAGGAACATTTTAGCCTGAACTTTAGGTTTCAAACACCCCTCAGAGGCCTTTTCAGGATCCGTGCTAGTCTTCTGCAATTCAGTCTTAGTTCTCATAGCTTGAGGGCTTCCAGTCCCTGGATGGTGACAACTAACTCTTCTCCTTTGCTTGTTTCTCTACTACTACAACCCCAGCTTTAACAGAGAGCATCCCCAGCTGCTGGAGCAGTGCAAGAGGAGAGTTGACATCAAATGGAAAGCACCTCCACATGCCAAGCGACGGGCTGAAGCACCTCCTGGCCCCAGCACTGCCCATCCATCTGCAAGGGCAGCTGCTCCCACACGCCCAGAGCCTGCCAGAGCAACAGGCAGCAAGAGCTTCATCCCTCCCAACCTGTTTCCACCGCCATCCAGCCACCCAAGCCTGCATGCTCCTAGATTCTGAGCATTACTAAATAAAATACAGATAAAGTTTACATGAAGTTTGCACTGGGGATGTTCTTCCTAATGGCAACTTTTGACTGAAAGGGATATGCCATCAAAAATTTTGGAGACTACAGTTCTAAGGAATAAGATTTAAACAAATATCCTGGTTATTTAGGGATGTTTTTTCATAAATTTTATCAAAACCATGTGTCATTTCCCTTATTAAGACACCACCCTTCAGAGAAGGCAAGGGGATTACTCAGAGGCAGGTCCCGACCAGCATAGCTGTGTACGAGCAAGCAAAGGGGATGAGCGAGAGTCATCCAGCTGCTTTTCGGATGGGAAAGCATCATCTTCGCAGTCTTAGGAACACAGACCATAAGCACAGCTTGCAACCATCTGACCCCAGGCTATGACTTGCCCATCTCAGAACTCAACAGGACTGGGTGTGGGCAGTGCTGAGCAGAGATTCCACAGGAGAATGTGAGCTCTTCAGGAAGCAGTGTATGACTCAGCGGTGAGGCAGCATGCAAGCACAGCATTAGGGCACTGCACTATTTTAGGGACTATGTCTTGGATGTAATTTAACATGTACAGCCCAAACTAGAGTCATCACCACAGACTTTGTAGCTGCTCTTGAGAAAAGGCCTATTCCTGGTGATTTAATGATAGGCAAACAGCTACTGTTCATTCTTCCAGAGCTTAGTCACTTTGGAAGTTTAAGCAAGAAGTAAGCATTCTTCACTCTGATAAACCTTTCAGAACATCACCTGCTTTATCAGCAGTGCCTTAGAGAACACAGTTTCAACAAAAAAGAGAAAGGTTGCATGCATATCATTTTTCCAATGACCACCTTGAATAAGAAGTGCTATTTAAGTGCAAGATCTTATCTGTGCATAGTCACAAACATATTGGCTTTGCCCAACATCATGCTAACTCCCCCAGTCTTGCTTTCTCTGTTGTAGCCTGTTCCAAAGGAACATAGCAGAAGACTCACACTACCATGCTTACCAACTATAAGCCATGTACATACAAGAGTGCTTCAAAGCTTTTTTTTTTTTTTTTAAACTTACGAGGTGGGACTGAGGCTCCACAAAGTGGCTATAGGATAGAAAAGGTCATCTCGTGTGTATATAAGCCTCAGACCTGAACTGCGTTTATTCTGGGTGTTTAATCTGAGGTATCACAAGGGATCTCTTTCTCTGATGTTAGGTTGTTCTGCTCCTTCAAAATCCATGTCCTCCTGGACCCTAGAAAATGAACTCACTCCAGCGTAGTAGTCCCTTCTGTGACCTGTGAGTCCCTGCTGTCACCAACCATGTACCCTGGTACCTCCAAACCCAAGTTAGCGTCACTGTCATGCTGACCAGCTTCTCTTCATGAAATATTCTAGGAGACACCTAACAGTCTCAGTAGCTTGTCTATAATCCGTATCTGGTTTTAGAAGAACCACCTGCATATTGTACAGAAAGGTTGTTGATCTCTCCGACAGTCAGGGATGGGGAAAAGGGGAAGACCTTGAAGCCCTCCTGTAAGCAATAGCTTTCACCCATATCTCCAACCTTTTACAAATTCTGTTCAAGGGAATACTACAGCCAGTCTGAAGAACTTTGCTTCTATAAAGGCCAGTCAAGTCCAACTAAAGGATCTCTTTCAGCTTCAGTGGTGGCTGGATTTAGCCCTTAATGTGCAGCAGTTCAAAGCAACAGGCATCACCAGGACAAAGATGCCATTAATTGCTACTGAAGCTGTAAGCACATTTTTAATGATTTGGAAGAGCACTATTGTTAGCAGCTTAGTTATACTGTAATAACCATCAGAAAGGCTTCTACCTAAATTTCCCACACACTGATACTGATCAGAACAGCCTTTAGATCACAGCCCTGTTTCCTATAAGCATATATAAACATGTACAGAAGAGCACTGTCATGATTCAGTGACTGTTTACACCAAACTGTCTAGGTAAGTACTGACTTTTCAGAAGGTTCCAATGAAAAACAAAGCCAAATGCCAAATATTTGGGAAATACAGGAATTTAGAAATTAGATTACAACATCCATGTCAGAAATATCTAGAGTTGGAGAGGAGTCAGGTAAATTGCAACATTAATTCTACCAAGCAACCCTTCCTCTCCAAACTCCCTTTGATGTTCTAATCAAATATTTCAGACTGCAGATCAAACCCAACTCTTTTTTTTTTTTTTTTGGTGGAAGTGTTTTTATGAAGAATTTCAGGAGTCAAGGACTTGCAGTTTTGCTTCTGTAGCCCAGTGAGCAGGTTTTCAAAACAATAACCAGAGCAGGAAGCACATGTAGCACTGTTACTGCACTGCTCTCCTGACCAGCTCTGGGCTCTGTGCAGGAGGGAGTGCTGTGCCTGGTGTGGGAGACTTCAGAAGAACACACACTTGCCTTGGCAGTCTCTTAGAGTTTGTAACATTTTCTCCTTTTCCTAGAACTTCCAGAAAGACTGAATTAGTGTTTAAACTACATCTGTATATTCTCACAAGTGCAGATTCCTGGTGCCTGTGTGTCCTTTCAAGCCTCCACATCAATCAGCACAGCAAGTTTCTACAGCTATGGCTCAGAAAGAATTCTCCTGTCCTAGAGAAAAAGCTAGACTGTGGCAGCTTCAGCTCCTTCCAACTGGAAAAAGAGCTGCTGTCTTCCCAAAGACATCCTCCCAGCTCTGCCAGGACAGTCTTTCTGCAAGAAGAGCTTTCTTCAATGGATACTACATGAAGACAAATACTAAAACTACAGAACTTTGACACAAGCCTCCAAAGGATTATGCTGCCCCATGGGGTAGACAACCAGTCTTCTCCAAAAGAGCACACACAGCTTAGCTTTCCCCACTCCCTGGAACAGCTAGGCCAGGAGTGTGTAATGTACCTTTACCCTGACCTCCTCAAGGTACACAGCTCAGGAGATGACCTTTCTTTACCAGGCAGGTCTGTCTGAGGCTGGATGCTTGCAATCATAGCAGGACACTGCAGAATAACTTGCACCAATTTTGCCACTAACTGGCAAAATCCCATGAATGAATACCTTAAAGGCTGTAGGGAGCTCAAGGACTGGAATTTGTCTACTGTGAGGGCTGGGAACCTACCAGGAATGTGTAATTTCCATGATGTTAAACATTTCTGACTTAGAAAGAGCCTGAACTGGCCAAAAGTTAATGCAGAAATTAATCATTCAAGGTACAGGGATGGAATGATAGAAATAGGACCTGGAATAGCAAGTATTTGTTCTGCTTGGAAGACAAGGTACCACCCCTGGGGGGCTACCACAGTGCCTCATGCACTCAGGTCTAGTCTTTCCAGAGTGTTTCAGCATTATCCCGCAGGGATTTCCTCACTCTTGAGATCATACACTGCAGCATCCTACTCGGATTTCTCTGCAGCACATCCCAGGCCCTGCTATGGAAAACCAAGGACTTACACAGGAGAAGAGAAATAATGACACTTTTTCAGTCCTCCTACACTGTTGCAGACAGACCATTTGCAGAGCTTCTCTCAGAGATAACTACCTCATGCAGTACATCTGTCACTCACTCTGAAAAACAGGCAGAAGAAACAGAAGATAATGGACTGTGTGTGAAAGGGTACAAAACACCAGGGTCAAGAATGAAAGGGGAAGGCTGAGGAGCAGAGATTTACAGCTGAGGGCTCTGCTCACGTCCTGGATTCATCCTGGGGCCTTGTGCAACATTCTTTGCTCCTGTCCTCAGCTAAGGTGAGGTAAAGCACTCCATGTGATCTGTGCCAGAAGCAAAACACTTAAAGCAAGGGAGAGAGACTGGCTTGTCTGCGAAGCAGCCACAATACCATTTCCAAGATACTGAGAACTCAGATGAATGGAGTTCTATTGCTGTATTCACTTAATTATCTCATTTAGCCCTAAGATAAATAGCAGGAAGCATAAATAACTTTGTGGCAACATATCAAACCAGACAAGACAGCCCTCTCCCTCCCCAACCCTGCTAGTTCTGTTTCAGGCCACCTCTAACCATCATTTATTTCCCTTCCTCTGAAAGGGATTTTTCGGGGTGAAAAAATGTCAGTAGAACAGGAACTCCTCCAGGAGGAGTCACAGGTCTCAGGGGGTGTCTCTTGGAGGTGGCTCATTGGCCATAGACTACTTTGAATGTCACTGCTTTCTGTCCCTCAGCACCCTCTTTTGACAAAATATAATGATAGAATAAGCTGTTACAGCAATGCAGCAGGAAGCACTGCACACGATGCAAACCACTGAAGTCAAATATAATTCACTGGAAGCAAGGCATACTGCTTTTCTATAGGGAAGCAGGGCACATGCTTAACAAGGAAAGCTGGTCTAGCCCAGGCCAGACAATATGGGAAGAGAAGGTCGCATCTCAGCTGCAGAACAGGAAGGCAGACAAGTTCTTCATGCAGACCAGGACTGCGGAAGGAGATCAGTCAGAGGTCAGGAAAAGCAGCAGCCATGAGCAGGGTAAGGATGGCGTTTCCAGGACAGGCTGTTACACAGCTTCTCAACACATCTTCAATGCAGTCCTCTGCACAATGTAACCTTACCCTTTACTTGAGGCTCCTCTTCTTCCCTCCCTCTTTGCCCACAGTACAGGGAGCAGCACACTGCCTGGGAACTGCCAGGGAGAAGCAAGAGAAATAATCCAAGCATCTTCCCAGACTGCTTGGTCTGAGCAAGGAACTGTCTTGTTTTAGGATCAAACAGGAACTCGAACTGTCCCCCACAAATAAGGGGACCAGTTCTGTCCATGTCAGCTCACCAATGGCCTCATCTTTCTCCTCATGCAGGACCTCTGATTCCCTATGCTCTTTCTAGTCAGTGGAAAGGCAGAACTTCAAGAGGTGGATTCACTTCCCTAAAAGCTAAATCTGACTGCAGAAGGCAGGCATTGAGGGCAAAGGAAGAACATACCCCCAGTACAGTTAAATGCTGAAGACCAGGTGATGGAAACCTGCCAAGAAGAGGTTTATGCTCCTTTCCCCCCCAGAGAGGAACAGTGAAGCAGAGTGATGGGCCGATTTGACCGCAGAGAGCTCCTGCTTAACATAGCTGTTCTAAAGCTGCCAGAAAGTATTTCCTTTATAAAATATTGGGGAGTAGGTACTAGCAAAATTGAGGGGAGAAAGAAGAAACCTGGGGAAGCATTAAAGGTTCCAATTTGTCACCAGCAAGAAGCAGCACTCTCACTAAATCAAGTTCAACCTGCCAAACTTCTGTTGGTCTGCCACTTTAAATGGATAAATTGTGAGAGTTTTTAAATCACAGAACAGTGGTTTAGGAGATAGAGTTAAACAGCCTTTCCCGAACCAGCCAGGTCTCCATCTGGTTTACACAGGGGACTGTGCTGGGAGAAGGCAGGACATGTCTGGCCAGTACTGTGGGGCTCAGCAACACGCTACCCAAGCTGAGGGGAGCAGAGCCTAGCCGTGACTGTCAGAATGGATTTGTTTCCTACACATGCTATGGAGTATGCACTGGAGATAAGAAATGTTTATTAATTTCATCATATAAAACAAAACGTATAAAATTATTAAGACAAACTACAGAGTCTAGTCCTGACACAGTCTTTAATTATGAAACCAATATTTATCTCTGTGTGACAGAAGAGGAAAGATTGGTAGACTGTAATAAAAGGGAAATGAAAGTTCAGGACAGATTCCATTTCCGTGCTGTAGATCAGTTTCAGTCAAGATACCACCAGCTTAGACAGTATGCAAGGAAAAGTGGAGAAGAATTATAAACATAGCATAGGAAGTTCAGAACATCCCATCATGTTCTCAGCTACTTAAAACCAGATGATACAAACTCCGTTTTCCACATCCCGACACTGTTGACAAAACCCCTCTTATTTACTCACTGGTCCTTTAAGAAGCCACACACATATGGTATCACCAATTCCCCCTGATCTCTCTATCAATGCCTGCACTCAGGATGGGCCAGCTCAGTAGACTATCAGAAGGAACAGCAGAGAAATGGACAAGATCTATGTGCAACCTTTCCCCTTGTGAATCCCGGTGCCCTGTGCAACAGCAAGAGTTTTGCCTATTAACTTCATAAGCATGTGGGTTGAATACAGATACCGGCTAAGCATGAGCAGGGATACAATCCCAAATTACTCTTCCTTACAATCTTCTGCAATCAGCTCCAGGGGAGCTCCTGTACAGTATCATTGGCAGTTCTGTGGCATTTAAGCCATGCATTATTGGCAGGCTGGCAGTGAGACAGCAGTGCCAGTGGGAAGTCAGGCCTGTACAGATGGAGGGCCTTTAGATTTGTGGCAGTCTTAGCCCAGAAACAATCTCTCGTGATGCTCCTGAAACCACAGAGTGAAGGAAGCAGACAAGGAGCACAGCAAGAGTCTACTTGAATTTTGCCATAATTCCCCAGCCATCTGTAATTTATGGCCTGTCATTATGTTTGTAGTCAGCAAAGCAGCAGCAAGAGCCTGTTCCCATTGTTTAAATTCATCTGTCCCAAGCACCCACACAGAATGAGTCCCAGGCTGAAGAGGTCTGCTGAGGTCTGCAGACCCCACGTGAACAGGTCAGTCATCATGGAGCAATGGGAGACACGTGTCTACAACAGATGGGCACAGCAGCCTCCGTAACCAACTTACTCATCTGCTCCTGTTCCATAACACAACCTGTCTGCTCAAAATCATGTGGAAAATCCGGGGATGACTGGGCAAAGGCTTCACACACAGAGTGACTCACATACCGCCTGTGCTGCTCTGAATTTTCTCAAGCCCTCATATCCTGGGAAACTGGCAAAAAAAGCTTATTCCAAATATTAAAGAGAACAAGGTTGAAACATGCTAGTGCAGATCCAGCCTATACATTGATCCATTACATTCAACAGCAGTCTCGTCTCTGGCTTCAGCAGGCTCTGGCTGACTATCAGACCAAAAGTTAAGGAAAAGTAAGAGATCACCAACTTCTTGCATTCAGATAATTTAGAGAAGCTTTGATCCAGTCATCCCTGATGCTGAAGAGGACAGGACAACAGCCACAAAACACTATCATGTTTTCTGTACACCACAGCATGTTGGGTCTGTTATGTCACTCATACTACAGTCCTGAACACTGGATACAGAGGAGAAAAAATACATAAGAACCAACCACCTTGAAATACAGCTTCTCCACAGGATGCCAAACACCATTTAACTGGGTGCCTAAACTCACATGCATGAGCAACCTGACTAAAAGCAGGCTGGAAGTCGAGCACCAGCTTTGTTAGATCAAGGCTCAAAGGGGAAACTGATCCTTCTCTGGAAAGCACAGTTCTGGCTTGCAGTATGGTTACAGAAATGCTTCTCCCAGCTGAAGCTACACACCTCCTAGCTCCTGTTCCCGTGCAAATTCTAAGGAGTAAATTGTCTGGGGATGAGGCAGATAAGGGGAATAGGGACAGGAGAAAACACAGGGCAAGTCTACACTGTAGAGTGGAGCACAACACAGCGCTGGGATAGCAGTGCTGGGAAGCTGGATTGCCCTGTCCACACATGCTGAGAAGTGCAAAGAAATACATAACAAACCAAAGAACAACACTGTATGTAAAACTCTGACATAGCAAAATCTAGGGACATCATCAATCTGCTGGTCAGTGGCACGCATGTAATAGATAGGCTGGTAGGAGCACAGCATTACAAGTACATGTAAGGCAAGCAGAAGACAGTGGAGGAGTGGAGTGTGCTTCCATCACAGCCCTTGGAGGGGAAGAAAGGATGAGGAATTGTTGTAGTCTGTGGGCTGTTACATTTGTCCCCTACATAACTTAAGGCAGCCATGTCCTCTTTACCTGTCCAAGATGGGGAGGTGACACAGGACTACGTGTTCCACTCCTTGCTGTGGCCAACGTGCCACCAGCTTACAGGGGACAGACCTCAGCGATGGCTCAGTAAAATGTAGTGGAGCACTGAAAGGAGCTAGGAGACAGACCCAGAAAAGCCTGACCTTTTACTCTTGATGGCCATTTTTTCCAGGAACTCATTAAAACTACAACTATAATGAAGTTTCAAATGGATGTTTCTGCCAAAATGTGTGTGTGTATGTGTGTGTAAACAAAAGCCCCTCTTCATAAAAAGGGAATCATGTATGCACAAATTCAAACTTGTTTTCTTAAGTACTTCCAGAACGGGAAATTCATTAAATCTGATCCTTTCCCACAAAGGTCTTAATTTCAACAATATTTTCTAATAAAAACTCTTTCATGGGAACATTTGTGGCCAGCTTGCATTTTATTCTGTTCCTAGGACATGCACTTTATGGGCCTGGAAGCAATATGGTAGTTGTAGGGGGGAAGGCATATTTTTCACTTTAGTAAGCAACAGTTTTGCTTAAGGACCTTCCTTTCACCCATCAATTGGAAATGCTCTATTTCAGATTTGATTTCTGATAGCAAAGGTTTTCATAGCTTCATGGAAAAGGGCTGAGGATAATACTTGACTGCAGGTTCAGAACTGAGCCTTGACACTTAGACCTGATTTCACCATTTCACCACTCAAACCAAAAGCCAAGCCTAAGAGTTCTGCCACTATCTCTGGACCTATTTTAATCATTCTGTGTTGCTGTAGGCCTACTCTGCAAGTGAGGCTGGTTTATCAAGCAGGTCTCAGTAAGTATTCTACTTTTTGATACCCTCCCAATGTCTTTGTCCCCACCAGCCTGTGAAGGGAGCCAGTACACATAGACATCACGATCAAATTCATATCAGGACAGGAAGGACAAAGACACAGATAGGAGAAGATGGGATTATCTGCTTGGCTGCTTCTTGCTCTGAAGAAGTTGCAATGTCCAGGACAGTAAAATTTGCACTGAGCTTGCCTTTTCTGTGATGTAACTCTTTTAAGTGATTTAAAATAAAAAGTGACTCAAGTCACACTACTACTGTTAACAGCACAGTAGGAAGGAAAGAGTTCAAAGTAACTGGTCTTTGTTCAAGAGCAGAATATTCTTGGGTACCATATTCTCATTGCTTCACCTCTTCCATGTCTGAACTGCATCCCAGGCTTAGAACCGGGTGAAGCTAGTTCCACCCTGAATACACAGAGTCTGGATGCACCCATGCTGGATGCAGGGAGTTTGGTCAAGTGCTTCAGCGAGCACAGTATTTCTCCCAGACTGAATCACATAAGATGGTTGTAAGAATGAGACCAGCTGACACTCAGAAGGTTTCAGTTCTGGCACTGCTACAGGATGTACCTTCTCAGGAATTGGTTTTGATGTGTTTAATTTGCTGTTATCAGGGCCTGATTCCAAGTCTCTTCTGCAATCAGCAGAATCACCAAATAAGCTCACATGCTTATGTGCTCACTTTTGTCATGTCTTGGTGAAAAAGAAAACATTTTGAAATTACATGGATGGTTGTCAACACAAGCTTACTGTTAATGTGATGAAGGCTGGGTCAGATACAGCCTGCAGATACACCTTCAGGATAAACTCAGTAGTGATTCAAGCAGCAACAAAACTTACATCTCCGGTAAGAAAATGCAAGTCATTAAGTATTATCACTATCCTGTTAGGAGACAGAAGCAGGGAAGAGTTTATATTAAATCACTGTAATTTAATGGACAAAGGTAGGTAAGTGTAAGAAAAGACTATACTAGTGCGTAAGTCGTAAGAAGGAATTCAGCACCAGCTTATGATGCTGCAGTGAGATGATGCCGTAGGCACCTGCTTGGGACTTCCTTTAATACAAAACTGGCTCAGTTGCAAACCAATGGCCCAGAAGTAACACTGACTCCAGATCCTGAGCCACCACAACATTTACCCCCAAGGTCCATTTAAGCAATCTGAAACTCTGGCAGTAGTTGAGGACTTAAGATTTCCTCTTAAATAGTTTCCCACTAGAAACTGGTTTACACCAAATCATGCCCTGCCAGCACTCATTTGTATCCTGCTGCTCCTTTATTACCACACACTTTCAGGAAGCAGAAGGGTCTACAATTAGATGTAGACCAAACCAGATATCCATAGAGGCACCATCTCCAAATCCCCTCATTGAAGATACTTTCCCAAAAGCTTACCATGCAACAAGCTATTTAGACAGCTGAACTAAACTGTAGCACCTTTTTCCCCCTACCTCTTTCCAAATAAGAGAAGTCCTTCAAGTTCCTTAGGTTGCTTTTTGCTGCAATCTAAGCCTGACCACAAGTGTTGCTATGGGAGCCCTGAACTCACTGGCTTGTCTAGCCTGAAGTCCAATATTGCTGATTCTCTATCCTTTAGTCCCTTCTCCTGAAAGCAAACACTTCACCATGATATTTTATTAAAGGCACCTTGCCCAAACACTTGCTCAGACTGCCCATCCCCAGAGCAAATCTGGGGTTTCCAGGTCAGGGATGGGAGATCTTTCTGACCCACTTCTCGCTGGGAACACCCAGATTTCTCTTGGGATCTCCTCCCTTTGCTCTATGCTTTCCAGACAGCAGAACCCCGAGATCTTGCCCTAAAGGCAAACAGCACTTTGTGCATCCTTGTTCTTCCTTTAAGTAACAGAGGAAGCCTCTCCTGCCCTGCCAGACCTAACTGGAAACCAGGGTTTGGGACTTCCTTTTCCAAGGATGAGGCAAGGCATTCAATTGAAATTGCAGGATTCAGCTTAACATGGCTTCCTGAGGAGCTGGTGTTTAAAGGGATGAGTATTCCCATTCAGTTAAACAGGAGTGACAACCAAAGGGAGCTCCAGTTTCCCTTTCAAAGGACTCATCTTGTGAACTCAGTGATGGTACAATACAGCTGTCAATGGCAATGGCTCGTCCAAATGCTGCAAAAATTGCTCTCAAATTCACTGAATATTCCACAAATCCAGAATTCCTGGTATGAAATTAACTATTGCTGAACAAATCCATGCAGTATTTCCTTCACTGCTTTTTCTGAATCTTAGAAAGGACAAAACACCAGGGAAGAAATTTGAACATAGAATCATAAAATAGTTAGGGTTGGAAAGGACCTTAAGATCATCTAGTTCCAACCCCCTGCCATGACACTTCTCATCTGCTCAGTCTAAAAATGGTACTTTCTAGGAAACGTACCTGAACATTAAGCATCAAGATCTCAAAATGACCCAAACTGCAGACTGCACCTGAGAAGACTAATCTATCCTAGAAATTTTTGACAGGACTGTATTTCTTGTGGAATTTTGTAGGTACATGTTTGCTTCAAATACACGAGCAGGCAAAAGACATGAGAACACACTCTTCAGTGTGGGAGGAAGGGCATCATTTGCCCAGGTAGTGCTTGGTTTGTTCACTGATAAACAATCTCAGGGCAAAAATACTTTTTTGTCTCCTAGAGAGATGAAATAGGACATGAAATGTCCAGCTCCCATTGCACAGTGTGACCAAGTCACCAGACCTGCTCCAAGCGAGCCCCACAGAGCAGGCTCTCAGAAAAATGGGAAGCTCCCCTCATTTGAACTTTTGGAAACCCTCCTGTTCCTAGTCTAGGGGCAATCAAAAACACAGGCCGCAATGTCATTCCACCAGAGCTGGTCCCTGGGTCCCGCCGTATCTTCTCCAGCAGACAGCAACCTCCCTGCCATCTGAAGTCCTTCCATAGCTCACAGAACAGATCCTCTAAGCGCCTCGGCACAGAACACGCTGGGACATGCCCCAGGAACAGGCTGAGCATGGCAGCACAGTGACAGTGCTCACGGTGTGTTTTGGGAGGGGCATACTACTGTAAGGCTGGCACTATCCCAGCTGCCAAGTCACCCAGGACAGCTGCCTGCCAAAGCGAGCCCTGAGGACTCATTTCCCCACTAACAACTTCTGCAATGTTTGGGCTCCTCACTGTTTACCTTAAGCCCCAACCATCATTGCTAACCCACTGAAGGCGTGGAAGACTCCTACGACTATCACGTTGATCAGCACAAGCTCGGCAACAGCTTCGCTGCAACTCCCTGCCTGGCACAAGCCTCCTCTTATCTGTGGGCCCTTGGCAAACAGGGCACTGCTGGCTCTCTCAGGCTAGCCTTTGCCTCCACCACCTACCTCTGTTTATGTTACTTTCCCAACACACTTGCAAATATGATAAAGGTTAATCTGGTACAAAAGGTAAACAGGGTTACACAAAGCTGGATTTAGCAATTTGATTTTATTGGCCACTAAGGAAAGCAATTCTTCGATGCAGGTAATGAGGAGATAGCCAAGCCAGATAAAGGATCTGTGCAATATAAACATCCTCCCAAAAGCCTGCTCCCTGCTTGCATAAGCGCTGTAATCATGAAAGCAATTCTTAATGGAGCCACTTGGCAGAGGCCCTGGTACAGCAAGCTGCGAGCCTCTCCCTGGCTGATGGACCCGCTCCAAGAGCATGTTACTACAGTGCTGCAATGGGGAGGAGGAGCAACTGAAACCTGGATCGAGTCTGCAACCAGTGGTACTGGAGCACGGCCAGGCCTCCTCTGACACGTCACCTATGTGGTTTTGAGCAGGCCAGTTACCCTCTGTGCTCAACTCTGCATCTGTAAATTGAAATTGATGATCTTCCCTTTGTGTTCCAGGTAAACTCTTACAATGAAAGCTATTTCTTACAAATAGGTAAGTGGAAAAGTGTTACTGTCACTCAAACTTGCAATAAGATTCCAGCTGACTTCTCATTTTTCCTGACCTTCCAATTTCTCCTTTGCCTAAAAAAAAAGGAAAACCAAAACAAGATCCAACTTTTCTGCACCAGCATCCTGCCATCTTTCACCTCTCTGTACCAAAACCTAGGACAATTCACAAGCCTGAACAGAAACCTTTTGCACTCTGTGTTTTGTGCTGCTTAGTCTTATTTTCTCCTTTGCTACCAAATTTAGGATGTCCTCCAAGGAGCACGGAAGTACCAGACCTGCCTTGGAAGTACCAGACCTGCCTTGTCCCTCAGCAGAGAAACTGGCACTTCACCCTTTCCCACTGCATGTCTTTCCATCACAGTAACAGCTTGAGCACTGCACAGCAGGATGCAATCCTCAGCAGGATCCATCTGTTGCAGAGCTCATTTCCCAGCAGTCCCAGGACTAAAACACTTAAGGCAGGGGGGAATCTTGGGAGAGTCTCTGTCCCTACGTTTGCCATGAAAGGTAAAAGAAGAAAGTAAAGTTTACTTCACCCTGAAAGTCACTAACAGCAAGTTAAGTGACTTGCTCCTCTTGAACTGTTTTTCTCTTTCAAGAGGGCAAAAGGGACCTCATTCCCGTAACAGTTAGTTTGCATTTACCAGCTGCAGGACTGAATCAGAGTCTAGGCATTCACTCAAATATCCATTATGCTGATTTCCAATGCCATACATTAAGAATTCCTCCTCGCCCGCACTCATTTAGCTTTCAGCAGGGATCTTCATTAGACTGGCCTAGGAATTTTCCCTATCCTACGCACTCTAAATAATTGCTGATTAATTACCACACTGGCAGTAACAGTTACCTATTGAGAAGTATCAGACTAGAACTAGTGAGAGCTGTTTTCCAGTCCACAACTTGCCACTGGTGAACTCGGGATGAGTAACTGCACTCTGTATGCCTTTCTGCCCTCTGTACAACACAATAAAATGTACTTCCACAGAGTGCTTGAAGATGTATGAATAGTAAGTACTACATGACAATTTGGGGTTATTATGCAGAGCAAGACCCACACTGGTCTATATAACTGGCCATTCACCAGCTGTATCAGAGAGGCCAGTAGTGTTATATTGGCCAACAAGGAATTCCCTCCAGCTGGCAGACAGAATACATTTAGACTGACTGCACTTACGGACTTTGAGGGCTTTTTTTCAATGGGCAAGTTAAGACTGACCTTTTGCAGAAGTATGATTCATACCTGTAAGGATCATGGGCCTTTTGTTTCAATTTGGAGCTTGATCTTAAACCTTCTGAAGCTAACGTGTTCACATCAACATCAATAAACTACCCAGCCAGAATATGCTCACCTAGGCAGCCCCACTGGCAAAATAAAGATGATGGTCTGCCTGTATAGGACTGGGGCCTATATGGAGATGGTAATTTTATGTTTCATCCCTTCCAAAAAAAACCCAGTAACTTTATCAGCATTGCCATTTGAGCCAGGACACGAGGCTAAGGCAGTAGCTTTGATTTATATACTGCAAGGATTTACTAGCAGAGGTGATAGCATTGCAATCCTCACAGTGCAAAACCTACTCAAATGTCCTTGGTTTTCTGTTATTCAGCCTTTTGCAAACCACCTTCAAATGAATGCATGTCACAGGCTGTGAACAAGCAGTTATTTCTTCACTGAAGATAGAGGAAGGCTGCCAGCACCTTGAGTTTTGGTTTGGGTTCTTTTGCAACCACCCATTCAGCATCAGTATCTTAATACACTCCAAAGTGGTATTACTAAAGACAGAAAGACTGTTTTTATTTTTCTGAGAGAGCGCACAAGCTGTGATTCCTCCACACTTAATCACCATTTTAAAGTTTAGCTAACCCACCTTCTTTTCTTTTCCTTAGACCTAGAAAATCTCTCACCTATAAGCTAGCTTTGACTTTCAACTTCAAATCTTACCACTTACCTACTTCTGACTACAGAAAATGTAACCCTGTCTGAAGTTAAAGTCATTTTCCAGCTTCAGGACTACAGCTGGTTTAAACTGATTGACTTTCACAAGAATTTAGGAAGCTATCTTGATTTTATTTTTTCTTTTTAAACCAAAAGCTCTGTTCCTCTAGGCAGTATAAAGCAATACCTGACACAAGAAAACCCTTATCGCATGTGCTACTTAACCGAGTGAGCAAAGGAGCAACCTGGGCATTCTTCTGAGAGATCAAATAACAAGTGTTCTTCTGCCGATAAAAGGCTAACTTAAGCCACCACAACTAATTCATAGTACAGGCTTGACACTTGTTTATCTGGACAAACAATTATGAAATGTTCTTTTGTCCCTGTGAGTACTGCGTAGGCAAGAGTCAGGACTTGCCGGGTTACTTTAAAGGGCCACTGTTTAGGTACCTATTCATCGCTCAGGAAACAAGAGATGCCTGGGGCAGACTCTGAACAAGCTCAAGGACCCCAGTTTCTTCCTGGCTCCCTTCCTGGGACAGACTCCAATCTGCCCCAGCTGGAGATTTGGGGTGTGATTTCCCAGCAGTGGGAGGGTAAAGCAAGAAAATTATGTTTTCCTGAGGCACTTAGATCCCTCATAGCAAACTGTAATCAGGCACACAGGAGCCCAAAGTAGCTTTTGAAAACACAACTTGGGAGTGCAAACAATTCAAATGCTTCTGTAATTTTCACATGTTTCTGAACTGGGGCTTTAAAACAATCTCATTTCTCATTTAGAATTTATTAATAATAATGGCAGACCATGTAATGTTCTAGACCAGCTGCAAACAGAAATGATGATGGCAGCTAGAAATCAACATGTTTTCCTGCTGTTTCAGGTTGAAGGTGCTCTGTTGTCTGACTGCACAGCTCAGGGTGGATTAGTTCTGGTCACAATCTCTGCTGAGCTTCTGAGAAGGAGCAAGTTCCCAGCGTAATGCTTTAACAGGAAAAGGATTCAAAGCCAGCACAAAAAGGCATCTTAAGAGGTTTTTGGGGAAGCCAGGGCAGAGCAGGGACAGACACATTTTTACATCCTTCATGATGCGGTCACGGGAATGCCATTACTTACACTTCACACCTAATTCTGTGCAAAAACCCTCCCATAGAGACCTCTCCTTCATATGAGAAACTGGGTATTTAAGTAAATAGAGCTGGTCACATACAGCAGTGACTTATAAAACATCTGCAATGTACCTGCACATGGAAAAACCTTATCTGAATGTTCCTGTGCTGCTAACTCATAACCCTGATTTCAAACACAACACCCTCTTAGCTGACATTGTGGACTTCACCTTTTTGTAACACAAAAGGAGAAGAATAGGAGATCCAAGAGCACAGGCTTTGCCAGGAAACAAGGCTGATCAAAGCTTTTAGAATAGAACCCAGCACCAGGACAAGGAAGTATCACAGACGGCTTCAACCACAACCTCTAAACCTACTAATTGTCAGCAGATGCCAAGGATATCAAGGGCTTACCAAGGGTTCAGAAAACAATTGGATAAATTCACAGAAAAGCCCCTTGAAGCTATTAAGCACAGGACACATCTCCAGTGGAGAGCAGGAGAGCGCATCCCAGAAGGAAGTATCACCACATGCTTGGTTCATGCACTGTAGCCACTGTCAAGAACCAATAAAGGGTGAGATGAGTCTCTTCCCAGGCTCAGTATAGCCAGGGAAACTCAGTCGCCCTTTTTAAGAAGGAAACAAGAGGGAACTAGAGGCAACAAGACCTCAAGTATAGTCTGCAAGAGAACAGTGCATTGCTCACAACATCCAACAGCAGAAGGAAAGCTGGATGGTGTGAGCATCATCCTCACATGGATGAGAAGCCTCACACATGGATGAAGGGGTAAGGAGAAGCAAGATCCACAATGTGTCCTCATGGTGGCAGTCGGCCTTCCCA
>NW_009919631.1:29425-44482 GCF_000696875.1 Nestor notabilis
CCAGCTGATGGTACTTTCCAAACAGTCATGTCACTGCTTGCCCTTCCCTCATCTGGTCAACATGGTGAGCCAACTCTCAGACTCCACCTCATCCACTTCCTTGCCCCAGGCTAGATCAGTTACAGCTCATCTTTCCAGACAGATGTCTACTGGATCTGTTGCTTGAGAACCTCCAGCAATACCAACATTAGCCCTTGCCAGATCATCCGGCTCCACTGCTGAAAAACCCAAATCCACAGCAAAGAGCACAGGACCTGACAAACGTATCTGTGTCAGCTTAATATGCCTCCATATAAATGGTTTGCTACTATGAACTAAACAGACATTAAAAGTAGTGCCTTTTTCAGGTTTATGACAGTTCACTGCAACTAAGAAATTAGCTTTATACTTTTTTCCTCTCCTTTTGTTTGTGTCAGCCTTATCCAAGACATTTTTTGCAGGTAGGAAAAACTAAACACAAGGTCAGGTTTAAGGGCATCTTCCATTTAAAACCAAAAATCAAAAATCTATGGAGATACGACACTTCTCCCTAGCCAGGCAAATTATTGTAGCTGTGCTTTTCATTAGCAAAGGGAAGATGATGAAGAAATGCCCTTCACTTTAGATACACATTTCACCATAAAGAGGCTGCCTAGTTAAACCACTCATTTTTAAAATGGAACTAGAAAGATTTGGCTTGTTCAGAAAAATAAATCAGCTACAATTAAAGTTCTGAGACTTGCTATTGTCAGAACAACCTGTCAGCTCCTCCTATCGAGCTCTATCCCTTATACAGTATATAAAAACAAGAGGGCTGCTTTAACAGCTTAGTTTCAACCATCACTGAGACTTCACCCAGGGCCAATGGACTTAGCCAGGCAATGTCCCTCTCTTTATTGCTAAACAGTGCAACTGAATAATCATGGGCATTCATTAAAATAATAAAGTCCACACAATAAAAACGTTAAATCCTCAGTATATGCTGGTAGAAGTACAACAGCTTCTCTCCTTGTTAATGACAGCCTGATAAAGATTTATGTCACGTACACATTTTCAGGAGTACAACACTATCCATGCTGACTGTCCCACTGGTTTTTGATCTCTGTAATCTTGTTTTTGAGTAAGAATTGCTGGTACAGATTGAGAAATGAGCAATAAGACCTTATCACATAAATTAGCTCTCTTCAAGGCAGCACTAATGTTGATAAGATGTCTGGTGATAGCACGTCATACAGAGGGATGAGAAAAGCAAGTGTCTACGTGGAACCCTAAGAGTAAAAGGGAGCAGGGCCCAGCTCTGAGAGGTGCCCTGGACCTGTGAACTGTTGCAAACGCTTTACGTGTGGAAACAAGCTCATGTGAGCCACTTGGAGATGAAGGAACCATCCAGGCTGGCCATTTCGTCTCTTCAGCTGAGTATATCTTCCAGCAGACAGACGAAACAGGCACCATAAAGAACAGAGGGCAAGAACTACACAATTGGAGATACTCTCTAACCACAAGATAGACCTGCTAACCACAACATGAACATCCACCCAACAGCCATGAAGATGTACTGCTTTACTGAGCTTGTTTTGCTGCTCTTTCCCATCTACAGCAGTTCAGTTCTATCCTGCTAAACCCATGAAGTCGAAGTTCAGTTTCACATTTACTTTCACTGGCTGCTTTCTGAAGGCTTAGGCTCCTTAGGCAAATGAGCATGTGAGAGCTGCACTGCTGCTGCACAGGTAACTTGTCCCAAAACTGCAAGCTAGAGGCACTGAGACACTGGCAGGCACCTCATAGGCTACAATCTAAAACACGTTCTACCTGAGTACAAACCAAGTCTTCCCTCTTAAGGGAGGGCTGAAGATTCACAGAAATACACTGAAGATGCACAGAAACAGCCCTGTCACCACACCCAGCCTCGGTGCTAATCTACTGCTTTTTCCTAAGAGGAAGCCAGACACCAGGCTTGGGGCGGGGGGTGGGGGTGGTGTGTGTTTGGTAGCCCAGGCTGCTGTTGAAAACCAAAGAGCCCAGGCTAGAGCCATGGCTGTGATGGGCACACACACTCAGATCCACTGCCCACATGTACTAGGTTAGGTGTGTGACATGTCCTGCTTTTAGATGTGCCTGTGTCAGGTGGATGTGGCAGTAAGCAGTACACAACGCGTGCCTGCATTGGGGTCTACGATCACTCATCCTTTTATCTTCCTTCCATGCTTTCATCTCTCTTCTGCCCCAAGTTCCTGGTGGTGCGATGCTACGTAACAGGATGAGCCATCTCTTCTGCAATAGGACTGGCTCACCCTCCTTTCAGTTGAGGGTTATTGGTCCCTTCGCTTACTGTATTATCAACATGACACACTTTCTTTTCTTCTTCCTGCTGTTTATTGCTGGAAATCAGTTTGAATCAGTGAATCATACAGCCAGCAATGAAAAAAAAAAAAAGTCATGAAGCCACAAGGCTCACATCTCACAGCACTTGTAGCTTTTCTGCATGCAGGGAAATGCGGGTCCCTCCCTTCCCTTGAAATGAAACTGCTTAAAACAGCTTGTGTTGGAGGGGAGCAGGATCTGCAGACTTAAATTAACAAGTAAAATACACCTGGAAACCCAAGGCACAGAGGCCTGCAGCACTGAAATACATTCTGACAAACTGTGTTGTGAGCAAGGTGTTAGACATGGGAAAGGAAGGAATAGATGGGTTTTACCTACATTCTGAAATTGAAGCAGTGTTTGATCTTTTACCTCTGTTCAGAAAAACAATCACAATATTCAGAAAGCATTCACACTACACATCTGGGGGATGGAGGAAACAACAACCAAAAAACCAAGAAGAGCACTGAGCAAACAAGCAGTAACTCTGGTAACAAACCCAACTCCCTCCCACATCCCAGCCCAGTGAAACATTTTGGTGCTACTTGCCCCCACCAACTTCCTTCTACTTTTAGTTTCATTAATTAATAAAAATTTTATTAATTTCTCTTGGGCAACATGGTTTAATGCGTGGTGTCCCCGCCCATGGCAGGGGGGTTGGAACTAGATGATCTTAAGGTCCTTTCCAACCCTAACTATTCTATGATTCTATGAATTTCCAGGTGTCTCTAGAGTTCCTGATGTTTGCCTGGGATCAGGGAAGGCTGCCCTACCACACTGAAAGCCATTCTTGCAACATGCCTGAAAAGATCTGCGTGTTTCAGCTGACATTAGATTTACCACAGCTGCAACAGCCCTGCCTATAAATCTGCTATTTGGTGGCTGTAGATTTTACCCAGATCCCCTCAGACGACAGGAAGTCTTGCACTGGCCTGACAGTTTGTTTCAGCAGTCATTTCTCCAGGGCATGGTATTAATATATCTTCATTGTTAGTCAAATACTACAACAGCCAGACTACTCTGGCAGGAAGAATCCTCTCCCATGAACCCAGGAGCCCAAGTCAAAGATGGAAAAGGCTTGTATGCCCATAGAAATTGCACTTTTGGGATGCCTAACCCATCTCAAGAGACTTTAAAAACACTGAAGCACTAATGGCAGAAAGCTCAGAAGAACAGATTGCATTCTATAACCTGCTGCTCTTGGCCACCTCCAAGACACAATGCTTTTAAGAAAGCAAAAGAAAACAGCTGAGCAATGGATTTCATTACTGTTATTTATGCTGAATGGAACTTTTTCTTCCCTAATAGTCTGACAGGCGAATCAATGGCAAGGCCTGGCCAGCTGCCAGCCCCCATGGCAAGCACTGGAGAGCACGCTTCCCCAACCCATGCAGATAGAATCTTACAACCTGAGGCATACAATTTGATTACGCTTATCTGAACTTGCATGTTGTTTGTATCAATACTGTTGCTTGGATGCAGAAATCACCTCAATGACTTCCCATAATGCTGGGTTCCACTAAGCTTGAGACACTGAAGAGGCATTTCAGACACTTGCTCCAAGTTTGTTAGCAATGTGAAGCCTTGTCAGCCTAATTTGTCAGCAGCCTAAATCCTAACATATAATCCTACTATGATGTGACACAATCACTTTTCCATGCAAGCTTTTTTGAATTAGACAATTTCTGATGCTCAGTTTTTCCCCAGGACCCTCTCAGAGCTGAAGCTGACAGAGCCATGTTACATCAAAATAGAAGCCATCACTGTTATACAGAGGATCATGTAAAACATGGATCCTAATGTCTCAAACACCAGAACACAAATGAAAGACAGTTTGTATGCATTTGGCACTTAGGGACATAGTTTAGTGGTGGACTTGGCAGTGCTGGGTTAACAGTTGGACTCAATCTTAAAGGTCTTTTCCAACCTAAATTATTCTATGATTCAAACTAGTATTTGTATGAAAGATATTCTAAGGGTAGAAAAGTGCTGACGTATAATTTGCCAGACCCCTGAAACAGCCAGCATGCAAAAAGTCTGAAGAACAGGAAAACAGCTAAAAACCAAGAGCTCTAGCAGCCACCAGAATGAGGACACCCAAGAGATGATCAGAAAGCGGAACTCAAGCCCAAATTCAAGTGGAAATCAATGAAAATTCAAGTTCTCTTAATATCAGCAGTAGATAGCCAGAAAGATGTCCAACAGTTAACAACTCATTTGCTATGGTGGTTGAGATATCTACATCTCACAATACAGAGAGGAAGAAACTGAAGAGCAGCAGATGGAGGTTAGCAAGAGCAGAATCAGACTTCTCAAGCATTGCTTATACCAGATACTGAACAGAAGATGGTGATTGCAAATCCTTTTCCCACTGGTTGTCTCAGGTTAGACAGCTAGCACAACAGCTGTGGGTTCAGACAAAAACAAGGCCCCTAAGTCTCTGTCCACATTACACCTCCCACATTTCTCCATTTCCAGATGGACTCTTACAGGCCAGAAAGCACACATCTCTTGCTAGACCCACAACTTTTAGCAAGCCTCTTCTTGAAAACAGTTGATTACATATTGCTGTCATAAATTCAGCCTAGTAACAGCTGGGACAGATTTACAGGGGATGTGTTTTTTTATGACTATTATTCATGGTGTGTTAGCCCTTACAATGTGTTTAGCCAAGGGAAAAAGAAAAAGATAAGATATCCTCTGGTTGATTATTGACAGATACTTGGCAGCTTGAGTCTCCAGGACTGCCTGGTCACAAATAAAATGAATCCAGCCTCTAAAAACACTGATTCTGTAACTTGACCATGTCAGACTGGGAAATGATGTGGACTGAAGAAGACAGGGGCAGTCGTTAGTAACAAACACTGTACTTTTGTCTCTTAAATCTCAGGCAAAAGTTTGTCAGAGAAGCTAAGCTGTCAGCACAGGAAGTATGCAGTGAACACTCCCCCAGAAACAGCCACTGCAAGAACACAGAAGATTCCTCCACAGGAAAGCAATGTCTGCTCTGGAGGTACAATAACCATGTGCAAGAGGCTTTCAGGTGATGAGTGGGTATCCCAGGATACTATGTCAGGTATCTGTCAATCACAGATGTCATTTAGGAGACAGACAAGAATCTCAACTCAGCCTGAAGAACACCTCTGCTAACACACACTGCTCTACCTGGCTGGACAGCTACATGGGCATGTTCACCCAAGCTATTGACAACACAGATGATTCACACCAAGCCAGACTTTAGGAGACATGGGTATTAACTGCAAAGCCACTAGAGAGAATAAAAGTCAATCAGCCCCAGGCTATTCAACATGGTGTCCCCAGAGACATCACTCCTCTTTCTAAGCAAACCAGAAAACCCAGGACATGATACTGAACTGTGTTGTTCTTCAGCAGTTGAAACCTGGTTTCTCCACAAGTTGTGCCTCTTGAGCTTCCCTACTTATGAGTAGAAGAAAGCTTGCAAGGGTCAGGGGCAATTGCCACCAGCATTCCCGACACCAGGTCAACCTTGCCAGTACCATTCTTCAAAAGGTGCGACAGGGGTGAGTTAGGTTCCTCACTTCACTTACACACACAGAAGTTGCCATTAAAGCACTAACCATAATATTTTACCTTGCCTCTATCCTACAGAGTTCAGATGCTGCTCAGGAATGACATCCCTGATGCACTTTAAGCATCTAAGGCCTGATCCCAAAACCATGGCATGCAGGCACAGTATGTTTCAGAAGCTGAGCTTCCCAAAAAGAGGAAAACTAGGGGCAAAACCTGCAGAAACATGGCATGTTGAGTGGAGGTACCAACAAATACAGAAGACTGCCCTCAAAGTCCTTTGAATGCACTGGAACTACAGCAGCAGAATTCTCTCCAAGGACAAGTTCACCCCCATCCTCGCATCCCAGCAGCTCAACGCAATCCTCTTGGAAGCTGACTGTCCAGACTCTTTGGCTATGCACCACTTGCTTCTCCCCTCAGTTTGGTTTGCTTCACACCCTTCCAAGCCACCACTGTAGGTATGAAGGCACCAAGACAAGCTTTACATTTGTATCCTCCTCTGAGCTGAGGATCTCTGCCAGCGACACAAGCAAGAAAGGGGTTTTTTGGTCACCTAGGCAGGCTCCTCCTGCTGGGAATTACAAGGGCTGATTTCAAGCCTTGGCTTATTTTAATCTTGATCAAGTCACTTCATCCCTCCAGAGCTTTTCTTTCCAGACTCGCTTGTCTGCTGTTGACTATTAAAGATGAACCTAGGCCAAGTAAACAATAGTTCTTTAATGAGCTTTTCCTTCTCAGCAGTCATGTGAAGTACTGTTTGCTTGCACAGCAGAAATAGCAAGATCCAAGGTGAATGTGTTTTATTATTGACCTTGCAGAGTTCATTGTGCTCACAATTCCCCCACTTAGAAAGACAATCAAGAGATTGGAAACAGCTTCTCAGAATAGTCTCCCTTATAACCTGAAGTGTTGTTTTAACTCTCATTCATCATTTGTTTGCTTTGCCTGTTGGCTAAGTACCTCACCCTAACCCTTCATGTAAGTTCTTCCTTTGGTTAACTCCATGCATGACTTGACTTATAAACTGCAAGAGGTCACCTGACACACAGCACTGTCGAACATTAACTCTGCAAGCACCCTGGTTTCACCAGGACACGAGCTGCTCACACATCCTGACACATCCTGAATCCCCAAGCTAGGTCACCCCACCCAGCACACTCACCTATGAGCCATGTGCCTTTAGACAAAAGATAATCTATTAGCTACATGCTCATCACTCCAGTGCACAAGTTCTACTCAGCCTCCTGCCACTAGGAGAGAAACCAGAAATCCCCCTCCCCAAACATTCAGCAATGCCCCTAAAAGCCCAGACTGGTTTGTTTATATGTCTTTACTAGGCATTAGTGACAAAAGCCTGAACTTAAACAACAAATACCTTACTACAGTTGGCACTACTGTCATTGTGGGGCTGTGTGGCCTTCTGAGATACGGGCAGCTTGCCCTGACCTCAGAGGAATGTTTAAGTGCAGAGGGCAAAGCCTACTTGTCCATGTCCGCCACTCCAAGTGAGAAACCAAGGCCACAGCAGCCACAGAAAGCACAGCCTGGAGCCAGATCACATCAGAAGAGCTGTGACCATCAGTGATCTGCTTAAGTGAAATAAAGCTCAGTTTGTGCACAAGAGGGAGAGATTCATCTTCACTCCTGCTAAGGCCTTCTGAAGGTGCTAATTACTCTCTTTAGGAAACCGCATTCCCCAAACCCCAGTTATTTCAAGACACACGATTCAGCTCTGTTTCATCTCTGGCTGTGATACCAGGTGGGTGAAACTGAAGTAGAGAAAGGAAAAAAACAGAAAATGTCTTCTGTTGTGTGACAGAGGCAGTGACGCATATCAAACAGACTTCAAAAGCTCTTATCCAGCACAGGGCTGGGTGATGATGTGTCTCCTCAGAGAAAGCTGATAGCCTTAAGAGACAAAGGGCCCCCCAAGAGCCAGGAACGCACTGCGCCTCCCGCCTGCCTTCATTAAAGCTTTGGGTCAGTTCCCAAAGAGCCATGTTTCAGCACTGAGCCTGCTGTCAGGGTGGTAGATAATAGCACAGGAGAGCTGCGTCTGCAAACCCTTTCCCTCCACTCCCCCTCCCTGTGCTGACCTATTACACCAGCACATCAACCTTTCTCACTTCCATCCGTTGTTTTTGATCCTCATGCGTATCTTCCACCATCAGTGCAGCCTCAGGTGTGAAGACTGCACCAAAGCACAGCAGCTTCCAGGCCTTGGAAACCCTTCAGAAATCACCGCTGCACCAGTCTTGGTTTCACGCAGGATGTGCAAACCCAATGACCACAGCTTACAGGGAAGGCACAGGCATCCCAGGGGCAGATAGCCAGCTAAGATACACTGGAATCATACTGCAAATGCAGGCAGGAAGGAGGGAGAGGTACCAGTCCTCACCAGAGCCCTGGGGAGGACTCTGGCACATAGACTGCCATACTACTCATACTGTAATTCATCTGCGAGTGAACTGATTTGCTTCTCATTGAACAATTACCACTGCCACATTTTCAAACACCTTAACCCATGCCTCAGATAACCTTCCCTTTTAAAAGCACCAAGATTTTAAAATAATTTATCCATTTGTCTTTATCAATATCATGACCAAAGAGTTCTTAAAAAGTATGATTTGGCCTGGCATGGGGACAGGATAGCAAAGAGGCAATACAGTAAGAGATGAGAAAGTAAGCACCACTTCTGTCTTGCAGAGTTTTTTCTTTACTAAGCCCGCCATTTTCTATTGCTGGACCCTTTGCAGTCCAGGGCAGAAAGGGCACATGAACAGAATCCTAGGTGTCAAGTTTTAAACTTAATCTTGCATCTACAAAGGGCAGATTACAAAGCAGGCATGCTATGATGTTTACACCAGGTCACCCCTTCCTGATCATCCTCTCACCAGTGTGCACTTCTCTCAGGCACAGGCACATACAGAGGTGTCACACAAGACTGTAGCATCGCTGGCAGACAACACACAGGTACAACCTTCGGACTGTGGCAAAGCTACGTGCACATACAGTGCTTTCCCAGCTCAGTCCTGATACCCAGCTGACATTGCACTTCAGCAGTCTCAGGCTTTGTTTCATCCCTGGCTCGTGACCTTCTTTCCTTGCAGGCAGCATCTCTCTAAAATAATGAGTTAGTTAAATAAACCCTGTGACAGGGACTGCCGATGCTCTGATGCCTCCTGGGACCACATTGTTTGTGACCTCTGCTTTCCCACCCAGAGCTACCAACAGACTTGGGGCAGTTCCCCATTCTTAGGTGCAGACAGGGGCAGGTAAACGTCAAGGCTAATGGGCTGAGTTGTCCAGATTTGGTGGTGCTGGTTTATTCTTTGTGCTACATTTCAGCTCCCATTCTGAAGCACCACAGACAGAAGCTTTGATGGCGAGGAGCATACCTGCCACAGGTCTGCCTTCTACACGGCACTGGAACTTTGGTCAGATTGGAACATCATCTCTCCTTAATCAGCAAAGCCTGTCCTGCCAAAGACAGCTTTAAGCAGCCAGAATGCAATATTCCCTTGATACTTGGGAAAAACAAGAGGTCTTTCGGACTCTCTGGTATTTGTTCATAAGCTACCTTCACTGCTCAGGTAGCAAAGCTGTAGCATGCCCTGCCTCGAATCAGTCAAAGAGACAAACCACCACACCACTGTTTCACACAAACATGTGGGAGTACCCAAAAATCAATTTCCAAACACAGAGAGGACTTGTTAAAATCCATGGTCCTGGATGGTTCTTACTTCTCATTACTTGCAGACTGAATCTGTCTCAAGGTCTCCTGAAAGCCTGTGCTCCCTGACACGAGACAGTCAGGAGGATCCCTGAGCACAGGTACAGGAGGCAGCTTTCTCCTCTTCCTGAGCTTCAGAGACAGTATTTCAAAGCAAGCTGCTTAATACAACCAAACTAGCAAGCTCCCTTCATTAAAAGGGAACTCCTGCTCTACGAAATACTGCTGCCATGCTGGCAAGCACCACTTGAGCACTGCCAGTACTAAGCTAGTGGTAATTAGTAACATCATTAGACAGATCACACTTTTGATGCATTTTACTACAGGCAGAGAAGGGTAAGTGCCCAAAGCCCATGTACTTTGGGACTTTACAAGGTGCCACCTTAGAGGGCCAGCTGCATAAGGTAACTCTCAATGATGAGTTTTACATGAAAAGAAGACCAATTATTCTCTATGGGGATACCTACAAGTGCTTTCCATTAATTGCTTCGTTAATGTCTTGCAGGGAGAGTTTTGGGCACTCGAGCAGTAAAACTTAAGAAACACGCCCTGCTGGCAGGTGAAATAGCTGGCCAGAATCTGCTCGCTTTGCTTTTGCTTCCAACCTTGAAGCTGTGCTCTAAAGAAACCACAAAGCAGTCATTATTCAACATGAACCTTGACAGGGGAATGGGATTCGTTTGGCTTTCCTTGTTGCTTTCCAAAGTCCCAGAAAAGAAGAGGATATTATTTGTCTGTTGAAATCTCATATGCAGAGTTACATCTGCAGAAAATAATAAAGAGAGCACTGATGACAGAAAAGCCAAGAAATAACTCCAAGTTGTGTGTTCATGGAAAAGTGTAAATGTATTTAGGGAACATGAAAGTGCAAAGAATCAGGTTGCATTACGGATCTATGACTGCCCATATTACTTTACACACACACACACACACACACACACACACATACCCTTTCAAGTTACAGCTTAAATTCTGCAACATTCCCAAGAAAAATGTGAAACTTCCAAGTCTGAAAATCTCCCGTCCAAACTCTTGTACCCAGCTGAAACCCTTGACAAGATTTTCTGATCAGTTGGCACAGCAGCTCAATATTAACATGTATGCAACTGAGCAGGTAGTTTTCATGGAATTTGATACAATAATAGATTGGTGAGCAGGGTTTTAATCTTTAAGCGTAAGGGTTTCTTTGAATCCAATATGAAAGCAAAGGTTGTAAAACCCCATAATGTTTTGAAGTGATGTTAAGGGCCCCTTATAAGCCAAAACCTTTGAGTTTCTCAGAATCTGAGCTTCTGTCCTTTTCTGATGACAACAGTCCACTCCTCAACACAGTAATTGAGGAAAAGCAGATTCCAGATCTTCAAGCCAATGCCCAGAACAAAACAAAATGCTGCAAATCAGTGGACACACTAAAGCACCGGAGAAGCCAACAGCAGAACAATTCAGAGCCACAGAACCACCTCCTGCCACCCTGGCTTAGGATGGTTTCGCAGCATCCCCCACAGCTCCCCACCTTCCAGGAGCATGGCATGGCACACCACAGGCTGCCCACTGCAGCCACTATGTTCTTCACAGCACCACTGTGAGCTGTTCATGCGTAATGGCCCCCTGCCACATGGCTCGTGCAGCCTGCCGAGGCTGAAAGGGAGAATGGCACACTGAGAAGAGAGGGAGCTCCACTGCTCTGTTCAGACACAGCCCAAGCCCATGCTCTTGTGGTAAATGCCCACAGCAATAATTTTTAAAAGCCCATTTTACATATTTAGAATAAAAAGCAGAAATTAAAGTAATGTCAACTATTAGGGAAAACCAGCAGCAGAGGGAAGGCTGTGCTTGGTACAAGCCTTCCATCCTATTCATCGAAGGAACTGCTCAGAGGAACATAGGCTACTCATAGAAGAGAAAATTTATCTCTCTCAGCTCAAGGTGATTCTGAAGCACAAAAAAAAAAAAAAAAAAAAGCACCAGTGGAACACAACATCACCTATATTCTGCTTCAAAGAACAAATGTTCAGCAAGAGAAGCATTCAGATGAAGTTAATGGCTGCCAAGGCACAAGTTACATGGGTACCCAAAATAAGAATACCTGTAAGATCCATTTTAGAAAGCAGACTTGGTACCGAGAGACACATTAAGACAACAGCAGTTCAGAGTGATCTGTGAGAAGCAGTAGGTGAGCGAGAAAAAACTGGCTTCAAAATTAATCATCAGAATTATTGTATTGAATATAGTCAATACATATATCACAGCTCTGTATCTCTCCTAGAAATTATGCATTTTGATGTTGCCATCTTAGGCCCTCTTTATTTGCGCCCCTTCATTTTCCCAGCATAACTGCACCCATATGAGTGAGGCAAAACATCTTAAAAAGTCCTTCATATTTGCATGTGGGTTTTTTCTGTTGTTGTTGTTTGCCATGATTGTTTTTAAATTACATATTTAAATTACAGTATTTACATTTTAAAAACATATTGCCAGTTTGTTTTTAAAGATCCTGCTACAAAATAGCCTGCTTACATCACAACCTTTTCATTTTTGGCATTTCTGCCAACACCAGAAGAAGAAAGGGCTTGCTATGAGACAACAGCTACCCTACAGGAGCCCTTCTTGGGGCAAATCAGCTTGACAAGGATTTCAAAATGCTCCCCGTTTCAGAAATAGGTCAATGACCAAGATAAAACCAATACTGCCCCAACCTGTAATCAGTATTAGTTGTTTATAGGAACATTACACCTCACCATACAGCAGTCCCCAAACTCTGCTTGCAGACTGTGTCTTACCCATGCTGCCTTCTTGTAGGGAGGGACCTTTAGGAGCACCCTTGGCACAAAGATCACTTTATCATCACTCTATATTAATTTGCAGCAATTGCCCTGAAGCTTATGACTTTGAAACCTGTAAACCCATTGCACTTACTGACACCAGAGTCTTTCTGCAAGTTTATGGGGACTCAGAGGGGATGCACTTTTACTTTTTCATTTCATGAACATCCCAAGAAGGCAAAGTCGAACTCTACAACCTTTGTGCAAGGCTAAAATCCAAACTGGCCCCTCCTGATATGAAGATGGTTGAAGTACAAACTCTTGTTCCTACTGAGGAGATTCCAAGAGGTGCAATAAAGCTCTCCCACATCACCTCAAAAAGAGAAACAATATACCCCAACCAAGGAGCCAGTACTGTAACATACGGAAATCAGAGGAGCAACAAATGCTCTTAGTATCAGCCAGAAACATGGCAACAGACTTGGGATGCTGGGGAAGGCAGCACAGCCTGTTCCCCATCACACCCTGCATGACAGATCTTACATTAATCCTTTCCATTTAAGACAGGAGACAGCAACGTGCATTTTCACTCCAGTGCAGAGTTAAAGAGGATGAAGCTTGCAGCTTCGCACCCTTCTGTTCTCTCTACCCCACGTCCTAGATCAGTAAGATGTCTGGCAAGTGCAAATATCACATGTGCACAGGCTTTTGCTCCAGCCACTTTAGACAGATGACATTCCTGTTGTCTGTAGCTCTGGACCAGTGAGAAGTATTTGCTTGATGAGGCTTTTAAGGCACCCCCTACTGCATAGTCCTATTTACCTTATATTCCGTATGTTTAGACATGAGCCCCAGCTTCTGACTTGTACACACAACTGGCTTCTTTTAGCCGTGCTGCATTTAAAGAGATCATTTCATGCTTTCCCAGTGTGTTAGTTGAGCAAACACAGCACGTTTGTCACCTAGCCACAGCACAAATCATAGCACACTGCTCATTCTCTTTCCTTTCAGACGAGGAGATACAAGACTTGCCAGGAAGCCAACAGACGGCGCTGGGCAGAGCTGCAGGGACCGGCTGCACCCCAATCCCTTTGCAGAACCAGAGACTCTCCCTTTGGGATGTCTGAAAAATGCTCGTAGCTCCACCACAAAACAAAATACAAACCACTTTAATATTACCAACTGCATTGGAGAAGGTGGCTGCAAGGCGGGTGGGATGCCCTCCTACAACAGCTTGTGAGGTTTTAAATATCCCAGTTCAGAAAAACGGAAAAGTCAAAAAATCTCACCATTTCCCCAGAAATAAGAACTCTGGGGGAGGCAAAGAGGAAGAGAACATTTTGTTTCTATTCATTTTCAGGAATTTCATTTCAGTTCCAACATTTTTTTTAACCTTCAATTAATGCTAACTATCAAAATGAAGCAGCATTTGGACCTAAAAACATTGAAACTTTGCCATTTAGAAAAGGTCAAACAGTTTTCAAAACATTTTCTTCCAATATTTTTCAGCAACTGAAATTCATCAAAACCAACATTTTCCCACAGAAATTGTTCTGTCTCTGACAACTGGCATTTTCTGAGGCACGATGCTTCTCAGGGGATCTCCTTGCCAGCTCAAGGGACTGGTCCTTCCCTTGCCACCAGCTAGCCTCTTCAGCAGGCAGCCCATGCTATGCTTAAAGACCTTGGTAAGTCATCCAGGCCCCAGTTTGGAAAATCAAGTCAACTGAAGTCAGACAGCAGGCCAGTGGACACACTTCTACAAGGTTCATAATGTATCTTCCCTTTCAGTGTTGTGTTTCTGCATTTTGTACTTGTTTGCTCACCCAAAAACCAGTTACCAGGCAGAGGGGTAAGGAAAGACCTCTCCTTAGCTTTGAGATACTCCTACTGTTAATATAATATAATGCTTGTTTTTCAGATCTATCCCCACCTGGCTGAAGCTGATGCATCATGCACTAACAGCCCCTATGAAGAATTACGTGCTTGGAACAACCATTCTGACCTAAAATAACTACAGCTGGCTTTTCCACCTTCTTTGGAAGATCTTAAATCCAAACACCGTCTTCTGCTCACATGCGAAAAGTTAGCCCTCTTGAGATACCATGTTTTACTCTGGAGTAAGGATATGGTCCAAGAAAGCATGCTCATTTTGTACCTGAGCCCTGAAAGTGATCCTGAGGAGCAGAGTTCATGTGGCACCTGATCCTGCTGCTCATGAGCATGCCGTGAGCCCATAAACCTGCAAATCCCAAACACCTCTTACACTTGGATGGGATTTAATGACAAATGACTGTACATACGGAAGGTGCACAGCAAGGACTTCCCGGGGGTAGGCATGACTGTGCAACAGGGATGCAACCAGCTTCTCAGCTACAAAAGCTTCTTTGATGGGTTGTGATTGGAGCTATGCAGAGCCTGGCAGGCAGTTGCTTCTGCCCTGACTCCATGCTAAAAGGTGTTTGGCTCACATTCAACTTCATCTTTGCATAAGCAGACAAGCCCAGGTTTGTCTATGCTCATCTCTGTAGACATGAGTAACATGCTGGGGCCACAGTCACAGTCTAGTCCATAAACACAGGCTCCAGCAGAGCAGAGCAAACCACATCAATTAAAAGAGAAGAAACTGAGGCCTTCACCATGAACTTATAGGGGACTGAGTCAGCAGGA
>NW_009919631.1:44513-65998 GCF_000696875.1 Nestor notabilis
TGCACTGCTGGTGCTGGCTGGCATGGGAAGCAGGACAAGAACACAGGAGTCACAGACTTCCCCGAAGTTATACAGGATTGTTGAAATCCACATTCTCTGTACACACTGCCCCTTCCCAACCTTACCCATTTTGAAAAGATCAGAGCAGTACCGAAGGAGCTCACCCCACTCAGAAACTATCAAGATCTGGGTCTGCAAATTCAGCTGTCTCCACTCATCACTGTGTAATACAAGCTTCTTCCAAGAATACTCTTACAAACACAGCCCCAAGGAGCTATTACAAGCGAGCAGGACTGGGAACTTGCAGGGTCATCACCTACTCATTGATACACAGGCCTACAGTACTGTCCCCAATTAAAGAAACATTAAGTTCAGTCTTGTTCTCCAGCTCTGGAGCCTCCTTGCCAGACCTCTACAAAAGAACTGGCTGTTGAAGACTTTTGGATTGTGCCAGTCACCATTGCCTGTAGGTGGGAAAAGCGTTGTGCAAGGAAGGTTTTCATCAAGGACCTGTTTCCAGTAAATCCAGCTCTAACACAGAATGCCAGAGGGATTTCTCTCACAAACAAAATGCTGCTGGACTCCTCACAGTGCTCAAGCTGAAAAGGGCCATGGCACAGTGCCCTCCTTTATAGTGCCACCATGGTGGCCTCAGCTCCAAGGGAGAGCCATTCAAGCATACATGTTTTTCTTTCAACCTGGAAAGATAATAAAAGCCACCACTGTGGGAACCCAGCGTAATGGCAGCCAGGGCAGCAGACAGGAGCTGGAGAATCTGGGTAGCACTAAGGTCATCTCCATTTCCTCCAACAGAAGCCCAAACAAGCCCCTCCAGCCCCCCAAGAACCAGATACAGAACTGAATGCACAGGTTATACCATCACCACTCTGTGCTTCAGCTGGATGGTTCGTGCAACCGCTGCATCTCGTAGAGGGCTGGTTTATGCTGTTGCAGAAATTCACAGTTCTTTGACTTGATAAACCCATCTCAGGGTATTTTCAAGTTTCCAAGTGCTCCTTCAAGACCCACTTCTCAAATCTGGGACCAAACTGTGCAAGGGCCCAAAAGAGACATTTATCCATAAGCCCACTTTAGAGACCATTTTCTTCTGCTCACATACTGCCTGCAGAAATAGTATTTCCCACGTTCTCACCTTCTGAGTCCTCAGGAATCTCCCCAGCAGTCAAGGAGGAAAGAGTCAAGGCCTTCTTGTAATAGATATACATTAGAGAAATCAAACAACTTTGTGGGGTTTGCACTGAAGTCAGAGCTGCTTAAGCACTTTTCAACCAAAATCACGTGGCAAACACTTATCTATAGCCTCAGTCTCAGTTTCTTGACTGCTGCTAACAACCTAGGCTTTCAAGCAGCACAAATAATGCCTCAAATCTGAACTGCAGCACATCCGATCTGTCACATGCTGGTGTTCTACTACTCTTGAGCCTTTAATAGTCACTTTGAAGAGGAGCACAAGAGTTACCCAGTCCCAGTTCTCCCTTACATACTTATGTTCACAAGACCTGCGGAGCACAGGTATAAGCAAGAGCTGGTTACTTCACACCTTCTTCCCCAATAATCAAACTAGCTATTTTGGATCACATTTCTGCCTCAACAAAGGTAACAAACCCTTTTCCTGAGTTCAACGAGCCCATGAGGAGGCAGAGCCAGGTGCAGGTCTGCGGCAGGGGATGCTGGAAGCACTGGCAGCACAGCAGGCAGAACTAGGCCAGCCTGACACTGCTTCATTCTGGCCAAGGCTGTTGGTCTTGGTTTGCTCACAAACCACAGGTGGAAGGGAGAGGCAGCAATAGAAGAGGGGAAAGAATTAATTTGGAAGAGCTCCTGGATCCTGCATCTGCACCTTATGCTTGACAGGATGGGGCTGGACAGAAAGAATGACTGTATTTATTCAGCATATTTACACAGAGATGCTCTTTTTCTGTGAAACATTCAACATGTGATGCCACCCAAAGTACCTGGCACCTGGAGACCTGCTAGGCTGGGCTGACACTCTGCTGCTCCTACACCAGATGAACACCAGTGTTTGTATAAGCCAATTGCCTGGCACCTAGTGACAGCAAATGCAGATGATTGATTTCTCTTCAGACTTACGCCCTTTTGCTGCTGCTGCGCCATGTTTTCCTCCCACCTGCTCAGGTAAGGAAAGTAAAAGGAAATTGTCTGAATGCATGAAAAGACTTAATTCTGTGGCAAAATGAATTGTCATGAATTCTACAAAAAAATTATCCAGTTTTCCCGTCTCTCCCTCGCCAAACTTGTCTTCCTGGGAGAAATTCTGAGGAAGTTATTGGGTTGGTTGTTTTTTGCTAATTCACACGTGAAGCCTCCTGCAAAAAAACAGGAGAGATTTCTAGTTCCGAGATGCAAAACATCATTTAACTGCTCTGCTTTGACCCTCAGACACTCAAGGGACACCAAATACTGCACAATCAACATCCAAACAGTTTTGTAAAAGCAACAGAGCCTCAGCAGGGGCAGGATTTAGTGACACTGACAGCACTTTTTTCAAGCCTGCTCTATCAAGTCTCATTCCTCGCAAACATCAAGATATGCCAGTGTAAACTCTCTGCTGAGGAGGAAAGTCTCCATTCAAGGATCTATTACTGCTGGGAAGCTGGAAAAAAGCTTTATCCTTCTCTAGTTCCACGCTGATGAATTTAGCTCTGCTGCACCAAAAGGACACCCAGCAATCATGGGGAGCAGTACTGAGGCTGAAGGGCAAAGTCAGCTTTTGGTGGAGGGCAACTGGGAGCCAGTCAGAATGTTAAGAACAGGTTCATCATCTTGGACATTACCTTGTGCATTGCTCAACCAAGCACAAGTGGCCTTGGAAACTGGGAAGCAGTGAAGGATGAAGGCAGCAGCACAGGGCCAGCTGCGGGCTCTGCACATGGGAAGATGATCCAAAACATTTACTCAAAAGTAGTATCTACTGGTTCAAGGTGTCTATGGCTTGTCCAATACACCAACTTTGGGCCACTTTGTTGCATCAGCTGCTCTGGTACTGAACCACACTGGTGGTTTCTGTGTCTTGGATTCCAGACCAAATAAGGGACAGATCCATGTGGCTCTGCTCCTTTGCCAGGTTCATCAAAGAGCCCATGCAACAAATGTCACACCAACACTGCATCAAGACCCCTGAAAACTCCAAGCTCATGTACTCACTGGAAGTCCATTTAACAAAAACAATCTTTACATATATTTGACAGGGTACAACAGAGAATGCTCCTTCCCATACGGTAGGAAGAGGTTTTCCTATATACAAACAATTCCCAGGAAGTTACAAAGCCAAGTACAGATTTCCTGGGAGAAAACCTACAGCTCAAAATCAGTTTGTGCAGAAGCAGACACTGAGCACTGCAGGCAGGAAACACCTCTGCCAGGCAGGGAGCTGGAACCATGATGACTAAAATGTTCATCAAGCTCTGCTCCTTGCATGCAGGGCAACTTTGACAAGTGCTTGGTCTCTTCACCAGTTAAAAGCTGTTCTGGACTGGACTAAATCAGACAGACTGGGGAGGTAGAATTGCCACATCTGGTCCTGGAGGCAGACAAGCCAGAAGGCAAAAGCTTTTGGCCCCATGGCTGGGTCTTATTAGAGCACTAAAAAGGTACAAACAGGACAAGATAACTCTTAAATAGAGAAAAGGCAGGCATGCTACATGAGACAAATTAAATCAAAAGCTCTAAAGTAAATCTCTGTCCCACTATGTAATAACTCCTGGGATGAATGATGCTCTCCTGTTTATTCCAGCAACTTTTGGTGAGCTCCTGAGCTACACAAAGGCCACTGTCTTTTCCAAAAAAGGCTTCTCCTCTGTCCCCTCTGCAGGTTGGTGGCCAGTCTATGGCCAAGAGGTTCTTCAGCGTTCAGAATGCTGCAGCTACATATTTTGGCTCTTCCAATGCAGCCTGGTGCCTCACACTCTCAATATCCACCAACATTCCTGGGAGAGCAGCAGTCTAGGAATCAGTGCAGTCAGCAGCATGTAAGTGAGAATAATCTCAACTTAGACCCACTGTGTACATCAGTACTGGAGCATTTTATTACAAGCCAGCAATACCATGAGGCAGGACTGGGTAGCAGGCAGGTCTAGACCTGGATGCACCAGCATGGCTCATGTCTTTCCTTCTGCTTCACCACTGCTGCCCTGAGCAATCCCTGCACCGTGCTCAGGTCACCTCTCCCTCAGCACCAGAGCAGTGAGCTCATTCACATTCTGGGGAATTTGGAGGATAAAAGAGATTTAGGATGAGACAGGACCTTCCCGCACTGGAGTTGTGAGCCAGAGCTGGGCTCCAGGATTGCAGCACCAAGCAAGGCTTTGACCTATTGCCCTACGCAGCCACGCTACGTGAGGAAGCTCCCAAATGAGTCAGCAAGCGATTCTGGTGCAGCCTGGCAGGAATTCCCCAAGGAGGTTTCTCACAGTACTCATCATAACTGAGGTCTAATCCAGCTATGGGAACAGACCACATTCAGCCATCTCCCAGCTGAACATTTGGGGAGGGGGAGGCATTTTGGAATGGACCAGAAACCTTCTTGTTTTAGGAAATTTGGGTACCTTATGTGCCTTTTCTGCTGGTGCCAACCAGTTTCGGTATTTTTGACAATTACCAGGAAACACAAAACTACAGTAAAACTCATTCCAGTTTGGAAGGAAAATACTGGGGGGGGGAACCCATCTTGAAAAATCTTACATCATGAGAAAACTCAGTCTTCCCTCCAAACCCATCCCCCTCTGATGCAAAAATGAAGATGAGACTGCATGAACATTTGTACTTCCCAGAGAGACTGACTCTTTCCAGCAAAAACTACAGTCACATGCTGAGACACGAAATGACAGAACAGAGAAAGAAGGGTATCAAAGTAGGGAAATAAGGCTTTGAATCTGCTAAGCAGTTGCTTATGTTAAATCCAAATCTCACAGGTCACATTTTAGGTTGAAGCTGAGACACGGGGTCAGAGTCTCATCAAAGATTTGATCTCTGAGCAATGTGCTGGTGACACGTGTTAGAATAAGGCAAGAGCCTCGGGGCTGCTCTAAGTTACTGTGGTTGCTGTGGTCTTGACTGAGGGATTAGGACAACACAAAGCTGAGCTTCAACCCAATGCAGGCAGCACTGGAGGAGAAGCAATTCCAGTCTGTGTCATCAGCAGGAGAGCAATGGTGCAACAGCCTCTCCCTCTGCACTTCTCTCTGCAGGGCAGATAAAGGCAGCTTTCAAAATTCCCACAGGAGGTTTAATGGCCTTGTTATACTGGAGAGTCTGGCTTTTGTGGCTACCATTTCCAAACAGGTCCAGCCTTCACCAGCAGCAGCTCGTTTCCAAAGGAGTTCAGTGCACCATACAGCAGGAAACAAGAACAAGGAGCAAAAGAGATGTCTGTAGGAAGAGGAGATAAGAAGGGAGAGAGACCACTGAAGCAGTTCAACTTCTCTTATAACAAAGGCAAAGCTCAGAAATGGAGCATGAAGGAATCTGAAAATCAATACAGATGGAAGAAAGGATGCTGCTGCCATTAAGATCTAGGGCAGAGTTCTGTTTATCTGCCACTGATGCCCTATGTGCTCTAGGCAAGCTATTATTATTGCTTTCACCTCTGCATCCTCCACAGATAACCTAGTTATGCCCCTGCCTTGCTGGGCTGAGACTGCTCTATTGCCATTCCAGTGCATACCAGAGAGGCTGTGGCATTGCAAGGGAGTGGGTACCAAGACACCCAACATATGCAGGGTGTACAGCAGTTACTGTCATCCTACCCAAACCATTTGACTGTGGTTTCTGACCCACTGCAAATATTTCCCATCCAGCAAAACTTCTGATTAGAGAAGTAAATCTGGATAGCCTGGATGGATAGTGGCTTCACACTAGGCTTTTGTAAAGACACAGGAAATTAAGCCAATAGAAGGTACACATGGACCATGACACTTCAATCTGATGGTTACCTAGAGCCACCTCCACTAGATAGGACCTTCAAGTGACATTGTGCCCTTTCTGACCCCCAGCTGTCACATAATGAGCCTCCTTCACCCCTCTTAGCATGGGCATTTCAGATATTCTCCTAGTCTGAATAATTCCCAAGGAAGCATAGGAAAAACTGAGGTACATTTCTGGCCCTATCTTAGAGCTGCTGGTGGAAGTACTTCAATTCATACCAGCTAAGGAATTATCCCCAAGTATTTATGACTCAGACTTGAGTCTTGTAAGAAGAAAATACTCAAAGTTCTGTGCTTGAAGAAATGAGGGCGGCTGAGTCCTGCCAATGCCCTAAAAACAAAAGATTTGCTTCCTGCTGGCAGATATTCCCCTCTTTCATGGCAACAACAAAGGTTATCAAGCTATGGAAAAGTTCCCAGGTAGTGAGGGTCAAGGGAAGGTATTTCTCAGCAGGGACACCAAAACGACTCAAGTTTCTATTTGTTTGCTTGTTTTAAACAGGTTAATTCTGCATAAGATCAGTAAGCAAAAAGAAAACACCAACCTAGCTCCCATAAATTGCAATAAGCTGCTTAAGTCGTAATAGTTGTAATTCAACAACATATGCAATGGGAGACATTAATGAATTTTACATAACAAGCAAACAAAGAATACTAATTGTCAGACAGCCTCAGAAATTCATTCAACAGTCCTTTAAGAAACACGGTTCAAGTGCAGAGTACTAAAATGATAACATAACTTATTAAGGAGCCTATTTAATCAAGCACATACTTGCTGGCACATCTGACACTCATACCAAGGTGCTTGTGCTAAGGCAAATAAAGTCCTTTCTTTGGCAGTACAGCCAAGGAGACCATAGTCAAGTCACAACACAAAGATAACTCTGTGACTAAGCAGCCAAATACCACACTGTGGAAAATGCATACAAGCGCTAAGGGAATTGTGCATCTTTTCTGGAAAGGCCTAAATGAAATTTGCATGTGCTCCTGGGACAGCTGACTGACACAGATTGACTCAGAGTCATGCAGAGATATCTGCTACATCACAGAGGAAGATGGAAATAGCTCACACTGGGCTGCTCAAGTCTAGAAGGCTGCTCCTGAAAACCAGCAAACCCCCTGAAGGGTTGGGTGGGCCAAGTAGGGTGGTCTTTGCACCAAGCAGAAGTGGCTGAGAAGCAGGGAGAGCTTGTGTCTTCCTAGGGCACACTATAGCCCTGCTCTGCATCTTGATTTTCTCACCTGCTTTTGTTGTGTGAACTGCAATGCACTGGAACCTCATGTAGTATGTGAGATTTATGATTTTAAGAGCAGCGGACATGTTAGGGGTGGCTTGTACATGTATCTGTTATGCAGTGATGCTGTGAGGAACAAGGCGCCTACCAGTACAGTACACCCATCGCTCATCCCCTCAGCCATGACAGGGACAGAACTCTAAACACGTTCCAGTCAAACCACCCACGGTCTCCACATGCTCTGCAAAAACCAAAATACCGTTTTACATTCTTCTCCAGAAACATTTTTCTTCCTGTCCTGCCCTTCTGCTGCTTCTTTTTGTTGTTGATCCTTTACTTACATACAGCACACACAGCTTAGTTACAAGCTACTGCTTAATCATCATCTCACCAGTGCTCTGGGGATGTTTTATCACAACAACCCACCAACACTCTTATACAGTATTATCAGAACATCAGAACAATTTGTCAGTGAAACAAGCCAGCTAAGCAAGTCAAACAGACCCAGAACTTCAGTTATAAAAGCAGTCTGATCCCACTCCTGCTCATGGGCCCGAAGAGCCACTCATCTATCAGCTGAATCAACTTGTGCTGGAGAGAGCTTCCAAGCAAGCAAATAACGGGACTACGAACTCCCCTTAAGCTGCTGAGCTTCCTGCTCAACACCTCCTTTGCCTTCAGGGTTCTCACACAGGTTTATCAGAGCTCAGTACTATAAGCAGATCTCAGCAACAGCTTGTACTTCGCTCCTGCTTGGCCCTGTTCTAGTGCTCCTGGATTTTAGTGCTGTGAGACTGGGACTCCTGAGTCCCGGCAATTCCTCTGCTGACTTGGGCAGCCACTTTTTATCATTCTCTAGCATCCTGGTTTCTTCATAGTCCCCCCCTCCCCACTTTACAAGGTGAGAGGACCAGAAACCACCTGCAGAAAGAACTCATTTCTCTTTCTCAAAGCTTCCCCACAGGGCAACAGTTTTCTCAGCTCTGAATTCCTGTATTTTGAAATTGCAGCTCCCTTACAGCTTACCCAGCTGACCCCTGTGTCTCCAGGGTTTTTCACCATTCTACAGACCTGTGCATCCTGTGGGTTAACAGCTTACCAAATAACTCAGATTAGCATCCAGCCATTCAGTGATATGTTTAGGCAGGGGCTTGCACCACAGTCCCTGTTACCATGCAGCTTGCCTCTCCACCAGCAACATCCAACACTACTCTCTTCAAGCCCACAGACAGGAGCTGAAAACGCAGTTCCATGAAGCACTTCAAACAAAAGCATGGTGGGAGAAGCTCTAATCTTCCATTAATCTGGGGAAGCACTTGGGAACAGAAGGCCAGGAACAAAGACCTATTGCTTGAACAACCAGAGCAAGAATTATCAAGGCGAGCACCAAAGAGATGAGGAAGGGCTGAGAACAGGAAGTGAAGGTAGAGCTGCTTCCCCAGATAGATAACAAGTCAATAAAACCCAATCACTTGTTTTCTCACAGTCACCTTTAACTCAGGAGTTCTCAGGGTGATACTGCTTCCAGACACCACCCAGCACAACACCACATGCCCTCACACAGGATCTCAACTCATTATTCATAGAGTTCTCAGTAAAATACTCTTCCTTGAGAGATGCCTTTACAGCTTGGCCCCAACTTTTAGACACACACAGACCCACAGATTCAAAACATTTAGGGTTTGTCTGTCAGTCTCCGAGACTGAATGAAAATAAAACCAGTATAAACCTACCAAATGTAGAAGAAATCAGATGTGTTCTTCCTTTCCTCCCCTTCTTGCAAAGTGACCAAGCTTCCCAAAGCCAAGAAACTCCAAACCTGTTCAACCAGCACAGCTCTAACTTCATTTCAGAGAGCCCTTCACCCCCAGCCTTCACTCTGATCCAAGCTCTTCTCCTGCTCTCCAAGCCACCAAATCAAAGGTAATGGTTACCACCTGCCACTGCAATTAGCAGATCCCACCGCTAGCACAGATAAGTCAACCCACCGTGACCCTGCCTTTCACCTGCTGGCTGAGACCACAGAACCATCTACCTGGTATGTCGGGCTTTATTTCAAGCACAGTTTTATGGCTCCTTCTACACTGTTCTGCCACACAGCAAAGAAAAAGAAGAGGGTGGAAAGTCTGAATGCAGCAGTGCTGACATTATCACTGCATTATTCGGAAAGCTAAGGGCTCCAATTATGCTATTCATATGCATTTTATACAACTCTATTTGGATGGACCTAGCTCTAGGGTCACCACAATGGAGAGCAGGGGAAGCCTGACCCTCCCTACCATTACTGAAAGCATGCACACCTCTCCTGGCATCTACAGCTAGGTGAATGTGTCTGCCCCAGCTTTTGTAGAACAGCTCAGTTCACTTGCCCATGGCTAGGCTCATCTTGTCCCCTTTTTCCTGGCTGCTGGGCTGCCAAAGCCAGGCACAGCCATTGCTCAGGCTCACATATCCTAAGCCATTTGCTGTCACTGCTTCTCCCCCCATCACTGGTCTGAAGGGATGGCAGCATTCTGTGCAATGACTTTGAAAACTAGAGTGCAAGTGCAACCTATATGGAATCACAAGGTCAACCCCACTCAACTGGGGAGCAAAATGCTTTAAAAGAGTAACAGTACCTGGCAAGCAGAAAAGCCCAGGTGAGGTTAGCCTAGGGAAACCTTAGGGAAACCTCTTTCCCAAGCATTAGTTGTCATCTTCAACTCAGCACTTGAAGGCCTCTACACTGATTCTGGTCTACATTTCAGTACAGTCCTTTTATCAAGGCAAGTCATCAAAAAGTCCTGAGGATTCCCTAGTAATAGTTTCACTGCATTATCAGCACTCTCCATCTTCATATCACCCACACTGGTGCAAAGGCAACTGAATAATTACAGCAATTTGAATTGCCCACAGCTTGTTCCTATCTCTGCTTTCAATTTCCTCCTTCAAGGCCTGATTGAGGAAAGTCTCACCTGTCTCCTGGGGCCAAACTTCAGGCCAAGAAGGAATTTCCCCAGAAGACATTGTCCAGGACAGCTGCATTTCACCCTTTCCTCTGCAGCATGCAAGTGCTGGGCCTCCCAGGACAGGGGGAAGGATTTTTCTCCCAGCACTCACAGCCATTGGTGCTCTGCATGTCTCCTGCTCTCTTTTGTCTGGCAGATGGCTCTTTCAGACTTTTTGATCTAAAGGTTTTAAGGAAACTGAAGTGCCCTATGGAAGGGCAGCTCAAAAGGAAGTATTCTATCCCCCTTCACCTTTCCCTTACAATTACAACCACTGGTTTCACTAAGAGCACAAGTCTAAGCGTCTGCAAGTCCTTGCTCAGCAGAGTTGGCCAAATACATTTTGGAACACAAGATTTACAAGTTCTGATGGGTTTTCCCACTTGAATCTCAGCAAGCAGGGGGAATGATCAATTTACTGGTGATCCGGAAAAGCAACTCTGGATAGAAGCAGGCTCCAGATGATGCCTGTTTTCCAGAGCCACTGTCCCTAGCTCGCAGCATTTGTAGCTTAATCTAAGTTTCCCCTAAAACTCTGTTAATATAATTCAACAGTACAATTAGCTCTGAGCGTGTTGCCATCAGTCATGCACTCAACGAGGCTTTTCAGCTATTTGGGGTATATTTATAACTTCAAGCTCTAGCACAGTTTTAGGGCTAGGCAGTCTTCTTGCAACAAAGGAAAGTGTAGCAACTAGCTTCTCTGGTTTTAGAGCTAAGGTGATTTGCCATGCAGCAACACCTCATGTATTTAACACCTCTCATCATCTAGAAGCCTCGCTCTGGCAAAAACGCAATTGTAATTTTCAATGTGAACAGTCAGCATCACAATAAGATCACTTTTTAGCACATTCATTGAGTAAGGAACTGCAAAAAGCCACTCCAGAACATGTGCACTTGTATATTTCTAATTAATTCTGACAGAGCTGCTTGGACTTCAAAGGTGAAGCCTTTGAAGGTTCTTAGATCAAGTATGTCTCAGGCAAAGGCATTATGTTGTGGCAAGGATCAAGTAATGACAACTTCACTGGAGACACAGTCCTAATCTGGTTTAGTTTGGGACTGGGTAGAGAAACAGGACCCTCAGATGCTTCTAAGGGCATGATGACAATGGAACATCTCACAACAGAGAGAAAAGGTGAAAGGAAAAGTCATACACAGAAGTAATGCTGTTCTGATAAAAGCTACAGGGGAAAAAAAAACCCTGACCTGAACAATCTGCATTCCAAACTGTCCCTTCTAGAGGGGAAGCTCAGAGATCTCCAGAAGTTTGGAAAGGAATGAAGACCTCTCCAGCTGTCTTCAGAGGCAAGTCCTGCACAAATTTCTATATGATGACTGACAAAGAACATCAGTCTCCCTGCTCACAATTCTGATCTATGTGAGACAAACATCCAAAAAGGCAGTACAGCTTTAAGAGAGGAAAACCATAACATCTTACTTCCCAAAACTGTTGATGAAAAGAAAACAAACGCTCTGTGAAAAAGCATGTGGGGGGATTTTGACATGGCATCATTTTTTCAAAGGCTGGTGCACAGATAAGGCTGCTTTGCTCTTTCACAATAACCAGATGATACACTTTCCCCATAAACCCTCAGAAACACGGTTTCTTGCCAAAGATGCGTCTCATCCCTATTTGTGTTTTCTTGACCCCGTTTTCCAAGCTCCTGCATGGTGTTTCATTGGGAAAATTCTCTAAAGGCTGCTAAAGAACAAAGGGTGCCCCTCCATGACCAAGTGTAATCCTCAAGGTATTTTGCCCATTTCTCCCTGCACCAAAACTTCAGCCCATTTCTCTCTCCTTGTTTAAGGAAAAACAATCAATCAAGATCTCTGTCTTCCTCCTGTGGGTGATGCTTTGGGAACCTGATTTCCATTTCAACAGCTCATGGGGACTTACAATGCCAAAAGGGAGCATTTCAGTAGCCTGCTGAGGCCTTCACCAGGTATAAATTTCACAGAGGGAAATAAAGGATTAATAGCTCTGTTAGTACCCCTTGTTCAGCATCACAGGATACTGTGGTTCCTCCCCATGCAGAAGGAATCAGCGATCAGCAACTATGAAACAGTTTCTATTTCATGAAAGATCTGCAAAATTCAAAGGTTTTGAAAAATGCAGGCTTTTTACACCACCAGGATCCTCCAATTCACAATATGTTGTCTGTTTATTCACAATCTCTTATCATTCAGTACATCTTGAGGTACCAACTGAAGGTTTTGCTCAGCTTCCAGGTGTCCAAAAATACAGAAGCTTCTTAACATTAATGAGACTGTCCCACATGGCCCCTGGTTGGGATGAGACTATTTCTAACAGTGCTCCACCCTCAAGGACTATCTGCTTGGCTAAAGAAGCAGCAGCAGAGTGCCTGATGGGTTTTGGCTTTGGGACAATATGTTCAACACATTCAAGAGGATCAATCCACTCTAACAATGAAACAAATTTTCTGATCACATCTGTTCTGGTTGAAGATGAATGTCTGAAAGCAGCAGCCCTTTGCCAGTATTTGCCTTCTTTCAGATACCAATTCACAGCTCCTGCTCTCCAGCAATCACCCGCACTATTCAGATGTTGCCTTTGCTGTGTATTTGACAGGCCTCAGCCTTCCACCTTGTCAGGAGTGTTTCTGAATGTATTCATCACATGGGTCCTTTATGTGTATCTAAGCAAGAGCTTCAGAAATCACTCTGAAAGACAGAGCCATTGAGCTTTTTCTCAGCTGTTTCTTGGTGATAAGGTAAGAAAGTTGAGTACACAGACCACAGTGTAGTCCTCACTGCCTCTCAGCTACCTGCTTCTCCCACCTCAATACCACTGCAAGCTTTATGTCCACCAGAGGGGTTGAATACTAGAAGATACAGGAGCCATGAGAAAGTGAACTCTTAACTTCCTACTCAGGATCAACCAAATGATGGCAACCAGCCATTAAACACTTCAATTGTATCTTAAGGTCACAGATGAGACGTGCTGGCCTCTCACTTGCTCAGGTTATGCCAAATGATTCACCTCCTAGGTATAATTGAAGAAGTGCAGATGTTTCTGGTTATTGACCCTTTGGCCTCTGGTGTAAGCTTTTACTAAATCCTTTCTTTGATAATGAGCTGATAAATAATAGGTCATTCCAGTAGAAGACAAGCTGATCCAGCTGTCCGAGGAAGCCACTAGAAGGTCAGTGGAAAAGCCAACAACACATCTCATAGATAAGAACAGAGGTCAACCATTCTGTTCCTGTGGAGCAGCAGATTTTTAACCCAGAGTTCATATCTTATCATGACGAAGACTAAAGTTTCATTCCCATTATCAATATTAACATTATTCCTGATGATTTTTTTTTCCATACTCCCAGGTATCTGCCTCACAGCCTATTCTTATCAGTGTTCTTAGGAAGCCAACCTCCCTTACATATTCTGGGCTGGAGTCAGATACCCCGTGTTAGTGCTCGTCACTCCTATGCAACACAAGGATCCTATAAAGCAATGAGACACACACAGAGCCAACTCCTGTTTCACTCTGCAGTACTGGCAGAATTCAACTTCTGTCAGATAGCAGAGAGGACCAGCCACTGCCTCATCCTTCCTCCAGCACCGGATAGAGAAAGGGGAACAGCAAAGCACCAGTGTCAACAATGTTGGAAAGATGACTGTATTCATTCAGTTAAGAGACCAGAATCATTCCTCCAGTTACATCTTCCAGCTGGAGAGCAAACTTACCCAGAATACACTTTGGAAAAACCTGATTTTTCAGAGCTACAGCATCTTGCAACATCTGGTGTATTTTTCACGGCCCAGCTTCCTAGGAGTGTAAAATAGCCTTTCTTTGTTCACCTTTGCTTTTAAAACTCCAGCGTTTCACAGTACTTGGAAATGTGGTTGCCATTTTTAAGCAAATCCCTCAAACTCAGAGCAATCCTTAATCAGTGGTGACAACTCTTTTCAAAAAGGAAGTGCCGCAAAGGATAACTACACACAATTTTCCGCAGGTCATTTAGGAGAACAGCTACCTGTTAATATTTTCCATAATAGATCCAGGCTTGTAGTTAAGGACTGCTTTCTGAAGTTGAGGGTGCAGAAGTCTCTAGACCAAGCCATGCATGCTGACTCAAGAAGCAAGTTACTTCAACTAATTGCCTACTTCACAACTACAAGAAAGGAGAAAGAAGAGTTTGCTGAGGCTCACAGAAAATCAGCAGAAGAGAGGATTACTACTCCCCTTATTCTGATTACAGTTTATCCCAGGAAGAGAAGAGGTATCAGGTTAATAGCATCACACAGAATCAAATAAGGAAGAAAGTAACTGCTTGAGGCCACCACAGAGCTGTTTATTCACAGCTCCTCTCCCAGTGGATGTTTTACTACCATACATCTATGACACATGGAAGGAAGCATCCACCATAAGACGTATATTGAAGAAACAACTACTTGAACATGTAGCTACTTTTAATTTATGACACAGGTGGACAGATTGAAGGGTGAACACCACTGGTCAAAGGATGTCTAATGTAAGAGTAGCAGTCTTAACACCAGATCCACTAGGAATATAAAATTTACCATAAAACCTTTTCACATCTGAATCCTGCCCTTTGCACAAGCCAGAATCTGTGTTTGAGGGAAAGCATTTTCATCCCACAGATCTTCCAGTGGTGTGGGAGGTAGGATTATGTGGGAATCCCTTCCAGCTGTTGCAGGTTCCCATTACTCTAGATCAACACATGTAAAATATGGAACTAGAGGTCATACCTGTCTCATTGTGAGATCTCAGCATAGAAGAATTCAGGAGCTGATGCTCTCTTTGGTCAATTTGAAAGTAAATCACCTCAGTTTTGAATGGAAAGATCTGCAAACTGGTGTGCAGGTAAGTTTGGCAAATGGGTGTTACATAAGAAAGTGTTCCTGAAGACATTTTTGAGTCATGATTATATATGCAACTCCTGGTGCTAATCTAGATTTGCCTCAAAACAGAATAAAAAACATGAGTGAAAGCAAGAGCTCGCCAGTCAGGTCTCCCTGAAGAAGTGTTGTGTATCTTTAGTTAATTCATGATTTTCAGAGGGAACCACATCCCCACCCATGCAAAGAGGAACAAGGGGAAATGGGTTTACCTAATGCAATATCCACTTCAGAGCAGTTTCCTCAAAGGCTACACTGGCTCAGGACAGCCTAGCAAAGGTGAACATCACATCTGAGTGGTTGGTAACTATCTGGAAAGAAATGTGTATTCTTTATTTCAGTTAGCAGATAACAGGTGACATCTTGTATATGCAAGAGGTCTGTATACATGTTAGCACATCAATTTAGAGGTGACAGGGATCTTAGGATCCACCTTGACCTGACAGTACACATGCAAGTTAATTAACACATACTAAGAACCCATCTTTTCCCCTCAGTGATGACACTGTGGGCAGTCCAGGCTGTAAGAACAGTGCTTGAACAGTTGTAAATACTTTCGCATCACCAGTAGGCTCCAGTGCAGTCCTCACATTAGAAGCCCAGACTTAGGTAAGCTAGGGAGAATTTTAGGATCTTACTTATAATCAGAGCAGGGAGTGTTACTTTACATTTTATTTAGGCAGAATAGTGACAATAATAATATAGAGAATATTTAAGATCTAGAAAAGCAGAAATTGCTGATAAACTGCAAGAAAAAGGCAAGCTAAGTTTAGATATTCTGGTTTACAATAATACAAGTCCTGCAATACCCATTATCTGGGTAGGTGAATTATGTTTCACAAGGGATCACAGGAAAATTTTCTTCAGCTTTGATTCAAGTTGTTTACATCTCCCCAGTTCCAGACTTCCAGGTTAATCCAGTCCCAAATCTCCAGAATCACAGCAGCACTCTACTGTAACTTTGTGTGGGAAAAACATAATTGTCTCTATTTTCTGCAACAAGATTCTTCAGCCTTGATTTGTCTCCACAATAGTCAGAAAAGCTTCACAGGAACATGGTATGAATTATTTCTTTGACAAGGATGTGTGCCTTGTGAGCTGCAGGTACTACATCCAATAAAGCCGCTTTGGGGCTACGGCACGCAAACACAACAGGGGCTGCTGGGTCACCCAAATCCCCCCAGTTTGGGAAGAAACAAGAGAGCAGAGGCTCGCAGTGACAACACAGTTAGGAGATGCAGAGATGCTATGAGGAACAGGCAAGTGGGGTGAGCTGGCAGTGTCTTTCCCAAGGAAACCTCTGCTCCCTCCCTTGAGACAGTTGCCCTACGGCAAAACCCACCACTCTGCTTAGCTGGGCTTGGCCTCCCGTGGACAACGCTGCCGCAACACAGTTTACACCGCTCGGTCTTTCCAGTGAGGAGACGTCACTTCAAAGGAGCCTCTTGACATGGCACATCCCCTCGCCAGGGGCTGCTCCCACTCCCTATCCCTTGTTTACCACCCTGTTTGCTTTTTGGCATTTTCTACCCCTTCTCATAAAACTCACTTATCTAACCCAAGCATTTTTCTTCCCTTAGTCTGGCTCCTATTCTCGGAGGGGTCATTTCCTCCTGTCTATTGTTGATTGTTATTGTTTCTTCTCTGTAAATGCATCTGACATGCTCTTTGCTTCCAAGGAGCGAGGAATCACGAGTTCCTCATATTTTTCAAGGAACCTCTTTAGCAAGGATTCTGCAAAAGAGTGGTTTCTCTTCTTGTCCTGGGAGGTTGCAAGCCCCACAGTATAGGGCAGATTGCTGAACCCAGCAGAAAACACTCTAAGTATTAGCAGCTTAAAAAGCAAACAAGAAACAAACCCCCAAATCCCTAAATATGCTTTCCTGAGGGTGAAAAGAAGCTCTTGCCTGGCCAGGCTGCTGGATTAAGAACTGTATCACATCCCACAGCTGGAATGCTAATTAATTTTGCAACTAATGAGCTGGTGAGAACCTATTTACCACACTGAAGATTTGAAGGAAGAAGCAGCTTTGATGTACTGTGTCACCTTCCCCAGTGGGTACACAGGATATCCCCGAAGCCATGCTCTTGTTTTGCTGTGCTACTAGTTGAGGAAGTGTTTCACACCAGGATGAGTCTTTCTAAAGAAACACCCCTCCAGAGAGACCTCTCAAGGGGCAGGGATCATTGAGGGCCAGCAGCTCCCTACAGGATGAGGATTTCAGAAGGATAACTCAGCCAGCAGGGCAGGACTCACCAGTCAGGGCCCTGTCCCACAGGACAGAAGGAAGATCAGCAGCCAAGCCTGGCGATGGCAGTCAGGGCCAACCAAGAGTCCAGATCATTCCTGATGATAAGGCAGGTCAAGCCTGGAAGTCAAACTGCAGCTGAGAGTCAGCTCCCACGACAGTAACCAGCATCAGACAAAGTCCAGGTCACCAGGCAGGTACAGTGTCAAACCAGGAGGCCAGTCCATGGGTCAGGGTCCCAGTCTGAGGTCCATGAACAGGCATGGGCATGACTGCATGGAGTAAGAAACAGGAACATCTAAACCATATCTCAGAGACAAATTGAAAGTCATAGACTGAGCTTAAATGGAGCCCCTGAGCCCAAGGGCAGTCTCATCAGGGCCATTAAGCCCTATTAGGTATACTCGGGGCCCTGACACTTCAACTCTGCAGCCTTGGCCAGTATCACAGCCAGCCACTAAGAGGGATGCCCACATTGCCCATGCCATCCAAGTACAAATGCTCATACTAGGTAACTTGGGATCAGCCCCTCTGACCTACACCTCCTCTGCCTCTCTGCACTTCCCAGAGGTTACAGATAGATTTTTCCACTGCCCCCATTAGGTGCAAAATCCACAGTCTTCACAATAGACTTAAAGGCTCCTTGTCCTCCCACATCAGAAATAAGAGGAACAGTATTCCATGTTACAGAGCAGCCTATGTCTAAGGCATCAAAGGAAGATGCAGCAGCAACCAGGAAGTGCTTTTCCTCCCCACATGCTGATGTGCCTCGGGGCAGAGAAAAGCAGCTGCAGGAGCAGCAAGGTAAAGACAAACAAAGATGTAGGAAGTGATTACACCTTCAGATAACAATGCTGCAGAGCTGAGTAAGCAGTTGGTTATTTGAGTTCATCGCTAAGCATGGGGCTTTCATTAGAGACAAACAACCCAAACCCAACAACACAACAGTGGCAGTTGTTCATATCAGCAAGGGAAGTTAAATAACCTCCTCCAATGGACACTGCAAAAGCAGAACATGTGGGATAAGAGTGACAGTAACATTAGAGAGGCTGGAAATTGGCCAAGACACAACTCTCATACACAGACATCCCCTCATTTCAGAAGAAGTACACTGTTTCAGGAGCATCATGGAACACTCCTTTCTGGGTGATACTTAACTCAGTCTTCAGACTCCAGACAAGAACACACTCTGCAATACGGGCCACGTCCAGTAATCAAAACCAGAACAAGCTTTCCATTCTGCTGCTGAGCTTTATCCCTGCTGTGGTATTCTTTGACCCTGTGTCAGAACATACAAGCTTACAATCAGAAAAATTTAATGAAAAGCATGCAACAGCCAGAGATCCTGCTGCCAGGGGAGGAAGGGAAGAGAAAATATATCAAATGGCTTAGAAAGAAAAAAGCATGTGCACCTCCCAGCAGAGGATACAGCCTCTTAAGCCATCCCACTTGGGGGAGCTACCCCCAACTCTGACACTTCCTTGAAGGCAAAAGATAAACAGATCATGGGGCCAGTATAAGGGCTGTGCAGATGCAAAAGTCTCTTAGAAGGTCCCTTTTGTATTGCCTTGGCTTGTTCTTGAAGCTCAGAGGGAAGGTTAAGTCACCTGCTCCTCAGTTCCCTGTGTACGCAGAATTGGCTGCAAAAACACTCTAGACATTGCAAAGGGAGAGGCAGGTCCTGCCAGGTACAAAAATTGTCAAGTTACTCTTTTCAGAGTGAAAAATAAAGGAAAAAAAAATACTGCAGCTTTGCTTTCAGAATAACAGTTCTGGGAATACATGTTTCCCAGACACAAGGTCCATGTAGACATGACATTAAGCAGCCCCACAAAAACCCCTCTGAAGAGTTGTCAGACCTGCTGATAGCAGTATCTGGAAAGGAGAGAGCCTGGCTTCCCATTTTTAGAAAACCAACAGCTAACATCATTCCTTTTTGCTGGTTATGCTCAAAAGCAGATGGAGCAATGAGACATGCCCACACCTTCCAGCTCAGAGCTGCTCTTTCATGACCAGTCCCTACCCTAGCCCAGGGCAGCCTGTGTGGAGTCCTGCCTAGCTCTCCCAACCTACCAGTTTGTACCAGGTGAAACTTCCCAACAAAATACAGCTTGCTAAATGTAATGTTTCCAAAATGCCACTGTAGTGCCTTCACCCAGACCTCACCTCTGTGTCCGCTGTCCTCTCTTGTACATGGCACCCTTACTCCTCCTCTTAAGTCCTCATACCTCAGAGGATACTTCCCTGTGGAACCTGTGTCCTTCTTATTCACTGCTCATGTGGTAAGGAAATAATCACTGAGACTGCAGACAATTTAGAAATAGCCTGGAAACCATTTTTAAGAAGATCAGCCACCCCTGGGATGTTCCAGAAAACTTTAGTTGTGTTCACGCTTCTTTGGGGGGACTAAAAACTACCAACAGTACTGTCTCCAGGCTTACTTGTCTCAGAACTCTACATCAGCCATATGAGTTCACACCTAGCCCACTACTGTCTCCAACAAAAACTGAATTGACACTTAGGAAAAAGTAAAAGCAGGTCAAAATTACACGGTACTTCCCTCCCCAAACTTAACTTTTAATTATTTTCAGCTGAAGAGATTTTTAAGACTTATCTATTCAGTAATCCCTAACAAATCTTGCTTTCCAACACTACTGTCTTCCTTTGAACACAAGTACACACCTTGCACCCACAACACCTTTTGACAAGAAGTTCTCCAGGTCTATTACCTGGTACATCCCAAACCACATTCCTTCATCTGTTCGAAATCTGCCCCCACTGCCCACATTTGCTAGCCTCCAGTTCTTGCATGGGAAAAGTTAGGCACAGTCAGTCCCTATTCACTCTCCTCACGTGACTCCAAATTTCATAGGTCTCTGTCACATTCCCCCCAACATGATCCCTTTTGCATGTTCAAGTATCCCAGACTGCTTCACTGCTCTTTGTATGGAAGGTTCGAAGTCTGGACTCAGACTATTACCCACAGCAGGATGTGAGCTAGAGGCCATTTGCCAATATCAGGCCAAAATTCACTGCTGGCCTGGGGAAGCGCCGTATTCCCCTTCTCTGCCTTAGCCATGTTTCTCCAGAAGTGAATTTAACTCTGGCTTTCACAGGGCTTTTACAGAAAGGAGAGAAAGAAAATAGAGACAAACATTCCTCTTTTACAATCACTTCTCCTCCCTTTGAAATTAAAGGGAACATTTAGAAAGCAAAACTAATGTTCTTCTGAAAGTACAAAGATCCCCTTATCTGAAGAGCAGAATGAAAGATCATGACTCAGACATGGGGCTTTAACTTCCTCATCCTATTACTCAAACCTTTGACCTCCAACACTTCTCCATTTCTCTGTGAGGGTGTCATAGGTCTAAGCTGATCTCACGATCTGTTATGTTGATATCAGAAGTTGTTAGCACTTCTCAAATACCATTTGGCCAACTCAACAGTATGCACAAGCAGCATCCAGGAATCTGAAAGCTTGACCTCGCAGTTGTGACTTTCTTTTATATAGAAGAGACTTGAGAGAGTGGGGAGAGCAGGGTAATGACTGGGTGGAGGAGAAGATTTTGTGTTTACAGAATGCAGCTTAACAGAAGCATCCATCATAACCTCCCCATCAACCCACAGACCTCAGGGACCCCACCCCTTCAGGGCAGGCTACAGAGGTTTCCCGGCTAATGTCAGGTAAAAGGAGAAACTTCTCCTACATAGGACCACGCGGGTAACTGGAGATGTATTTTATCACTTCCTGGTCAGCCTGGGGCAGTTCACTGGTTGAGAGGATCAACACATCCATAGTACTGTGATGGTCTGATATTAGATTATAACACTGACATCACCCTTAGGCTCAGCAAGGAAATGTTTGGAGGTTGTTTTATTTACTAAGCCCAAAATAGGTAATAGGATTCAAGACACATAAAATCAAAGTTTTAAAAACTACAAGTAAGCATTTAGAGTAATTTTGAAGGTTTCTCCCACCTTAGTAAGTATCCAGCAAACAAAAACTCAATTAGGAAACCATTTTAGAAATTTTAACACAGTCCTTCACAGTAGGGCTGTTTGTGGCACAGGACATTTCAGGAGGCCCAGACTCCCTTTTCATAGCCTAAAGCCATTCAAGGATCACAAAGATTCCAAACCAATTACTTCCCAAATCTCAGGGAAAGA
>NW_009919631.1:66020-66382 GCF_000696875.1 Nestor notabilis
TCCGTCAGGAGACCATTCTCTGTCTCTCCTTCAGAAACATTAGTTCCCCTTGCAGTTGTCCCTGGCCTAGGCAGTGAGTGCAGTGAGGTTACCACTGCTGAAGGCCTTGGCTGAGGTCCTGGTTAATCTCTCCTCCATGTGGTAAAGCACCAATATGTGTCTCTTTCAGCAAAAGCCAGCTTATCCTTCAGCTCGTACATTCCCAGACTGGTCTGGAGACACACATCCACACAGCCCTGAGACAAAAGACAACAGCCAAGGCTGAAAGCCAGTAAGAAAGCCCTCAAGATGAAAGCCTTTGCAGCTGGAAGGAAATAACATTCTGACATACAGTGTTGGAGCTTTATTGGGGTAGATCGGAG
>NW_009919631.1:66413-119018 GCF_000696875.1 Nestor notabilis
TGAGAAAGCAAAAAAGGAGCAGGAGAGGAAGGAGAAGCTTCTGACCATGCTGCCACCAAAAGAAATGCTCAGCGAGCCATGACCTCAGCATGAAGCCTCTTCACAGACCAACCTCTGTTTCACATCTGGCTGTAAACTACCATTCTGCATTACACAGACATCCCAAGGCACTTAATGAACAGCTTACAAACAGTTTTGACTGCCATCCACCAGCTCGGAGCAACATGTTAGGAAAGTAGTGTTAAGAAGAGGAAAAGAGGGATCCTGCAGAATAGTAGTATTTATTCTAGAGAGTACTAAGTGCCTTCAAAATGTCTATTTTTAGCTTTCTAGATTTTAAGAGGGCATCAGGAATGTTCATATTGCTCTGCTGCATAAAACTGTTCTTGAATTTCATCGGATGTCCCAAATTTCCTCTGGCTGAGATAGCAAGACAGAGTTTCTACTGTGCATCAAGTGATGGAGAACCACTGTATCCCTTGGTAATTGGGGCCAACAATTAAACAGTCACTGTTAAAACCATGTTCCTTATTTCTAGCTGACATTCATCTAACTTTAATTTTTAGCTGCTGGCTCACATTCTGCTTTCATCTGGTTTTCATCCATACTCAGGCATCACTTTACCCAGTGAAATTCAGCCCTGCATTTAGGCTGACACAGCAAATGATACTCAACAGTTTTGGCCAGCAAGGGAAGTATATACTGCATCCTGGTGCATGTGTAAGGGTGCGATAGAATTCAGACTACCAAGTCTGGAAGTAACATCTCCTTTGTAATTTAGGCTTGTTTGTAGCAATTAAGCTTCAGCTCAGGTCAAGCAACATCTCCCCAGCAGCCTGTTTCTGGAGCTCTCTGAAACGGTGGCCTGAAGCAAACAGCAAGCTGAGCAGCAGCTGAGTACTTTTAACATTGTTCTTAAATTACTGCCATCATCAACCAAGTCATGAACACAAGGGAGGGCAATAAGGGACAGCAAGTGCCATCAAAACTGCAGAGAAATTATTTTGTAATCATCTCCCAAAGGGAGACATATGTGGGTAGGGGTGAGGACAATTACTGCCCCCCCCCCAGCAGCTCTGTGCTACATGGTTGTGCTGCCATCCATGACCTTCAACTTGCTGCTTACTGCTGTGTTTGAGATTTACCCTTTACCTAAGCACCTGGGCCAAGCTTAAACAGTAGCTGACTCTTCCAGCTGAAAGGTCTTTTGTCCCATGCCACAGGCTTGGTTGGTGCAGGGCACAACCAGAGCCAGCTGGGACCAAACAGTAAATGAGAATTTTGAGAATGTAAGTTAGTCCCATGGGCCTTGCAAGGGATAAAGAGGCAGAAAACGAGAACCCAGATCTCTGTGGGCTGCGGTAACACAGTCTGTCTCCAGGACAGCAATGCCATTCACAATCACAGCTGGAAATCATCTTTGCAACAGCAGCAGCACGAACAGGCTGTCACCCCACACAAGTAATGACATGATGGAGGAAGCAGCCAGTGCAGCCAAGCAGCACCAACATGCTGGGCTGTAAACTGTGTCAGAGCTGCTTTCTGCGTGGGTCAGTCATTCCTTCCATGAGTGCATGAGTGCCTGCAGCAGGGGAGAGCAGACAGCTCTGGCCAGGACCTGCTCGGAAGACCCCTGCAGCTCCACACCAGAACCCTGAAGAGCAGCTCCACAGCAGACCCTTGGGCACTGGCAAAGGATTGCTTTCAGTCTTAGAAAAATAGCTGCCAGGCTTTGCTCTCCCAGTCACAGCCTCAACACAAGCAATGCTGGTAACATGAGGCTTGGCAAAGAGGGCACATCTGAGTGCTGAGATTAGGAATTTCCCCACTCTGGGCCAGTGGGGAAATGAAGAGCAAAAAGGAATAAGCCCACTACATTTAACTGCATTGCTAAATCAAACAAATCTCTTTTCCTAATGTCTGTTGTCAAGATCTGGAGGATTTTTTTTCATAAGAGAATTGACAGTGGGACTGTACGTCCCACATAGGGAGCAGGTCTCCTTTCCCCTACCAGTTAGTCTCTTCTTTTTAACAACCAGGTACTCCTCACAATTGAAATGGTTCCAGACAGGACTGATGCTTGGACAGCTGGGCCTTGCTCCCCGCTTCTCTCACCCTGGAGCCAGGACAAAGCCAGTCCTCCAGATAGACTGTGCCTAGGAAAATTCCTGCCTTCTACTGTGCCCGAGGCATGCACACACACATCTTCCACATCCAGCTGCAAAAGTTAGCAAACCTGCTCTAGCTGGGGCTTGGAATTAGCAGGCTCAGGAAAAAGGCTGAAACCTGACTCCAAGCCTCCAGTATTGATTTTGCTCGAATATTGCCCTTTTTATGCCTCAAGACTTTTTCTCCCTCTTCACATGCACGCAGCCCCCTCAGCCAGGGGATCACCCAGCAGTATTCACCAACTTACCTAAATAAGCACCCTGTGTTTCCTAGCCTACCAGGATGGAAAACCTGTCTGACAGCCCAAGCTGCTGCAGGAAGCATGATGAGGTGCTAAGAAAATAATTCTGCTTTTGTAGCTGGATGGGGTTTTTGGCTGGCAGTCAGCAATCCCTACAAGTCATCTCTACAAGACACTCCATTTACTTCCTGTTCCCCAGCAAGTCCCTGCAGGAGAGGAAAGAAGCTGGGATTAAACATATACGACAAAGTCCAGCCAAGACACACAATCCAAATTCCCAGACAAAGTACAAGACAAATATAAGCACCACAGAGGAACAAACATAATATTGGCTTAAAAGTTGAGCATGAGCCCTCTGTAAATGTGATCTGAGCAGCAGGCTGCACCTTCCAGACTGGCAGATTCCATGTCTGCAATACAGCAGATCTTGGGAAAAGAAATAGGAGGAACCAGGGACTTGGAAAGAGGCTTTAGGAATTCAACATCACCTTGAATGACACAGAACCACTGCATTCAAACGGTGGTTGGCTCACTGCTGTCAAACGAATGGGTTCCCCGAGTCCCAGCCCAGTCGTGCAGAACTGGAGCTACAAAGCTCCAGCTTTTGGGTTGGGAAGGGAGGAAATTTAAAAAACCTATCTGAAATGTCCTCTCCCTGTAAGTCTGAGACAAGTCCAGCAGCCCCTAACATCATCAGAGCACCTGAAGTGTGAGTGACACTGTCAGTATACCTCTAGTACCTGCCTTAGGTGAGCCAACAGCAGATTAAAGAAGGAATAAAGGATTGAAGCAATATTGCCCAGCCATGGCCAGATGGCTGATATCATATTCTTAGTTTTCCCAAAATAGTTCTCTGGGGTACCAGCACAATACTCCAAACACTAGATTTCTTTCCTAAGACTGACATATCTAAAGGCTGCTATCCACCCGTGAAGGATTTAAAATAATACCTACTAGTGAAACCCTCAAGTGTGAAAACCTCAAGTATTTCAGTAGAATGTGGTCTTCTCAGATTCCTCCTCTGCTCAGGAGGAGCCTGACACTTCAGGTACTGTGCAGCCACAGCATGTCCCCATCACCTCAGGGGAAATCCCACCAAATCCAGCTGCATTCGCAGCCCAGTAGGAAGCAGAAATCTCACAGGAAAGGCTATTCTAGTGATGTTTCCAAGACAGTTTTGCAGAGACATTCCTGGATCAAAGCCAAGGCAGAGCTGGCCAGCAGCTCCAAGAAGGTGGCTAAGTGGAAAATCTCCTCCACAGTGGTAGAAAATAAAAAGCTAGACACTTTTAAAGCTAAATTACTGATGAAAGCAATGGGAAGCTTTCCTCTCTCCCTAATATGTTGCATTTCTTTTGGAAGTGGGAAAAAGAAGAACCCTCTCTCCATCACAAATGTATATTTCCCCACTACTGAAGTGAAAGAATGAAACAACTGAAAAGGAAAACCAGAGTTATGATCTTTCACAAGTATTTTTAGTATTCACCACAAATAGGGAATACATCAAAGCAACCACATCTTCCAGAAACAACCATTAGTGCCACAAGGACATTTTCTGTCACTGGGGGGAGAGGGGGCAATGAGCTCTAGACAGCAGCTCAACAAACTCCATTCAACCGCTGTGCTGAACTGGTGTCGGTGAGGAAACGCTAATGGAAGCGTGGAGCCAGAGCATTTCCCATGAGACACTGAATCAAGACCTTCCTCCCTCCTGTGACTCAGTGTCACAGGAGGCAAACTGCAGATGACTTCTGGCTGGCTGCAGCAGCAGCCATGGCACTGAGAGCAGCCTTGCTCCTCTGGATGTGTGCACAGAGACAGAACGGAAGCAGGATGGGAAACCTGCTGGGAGGCCCCATCTTGCAGCTGCTTCTGTTTCAAAGCCTGGCTAGCACTGGTCATGCTGGGATGTCAAAGGGGTAGCAGGCACCTCTGGCCTGTGCTTCCTGCATACAGAGTAGAAAAGAACAAGAAAGAACAAATCAAAAGACTCAGAGCAAAGAAAGAACTAAGGGCTAGGAATTCTGGGTCACAAAGAACAAGGAAAGCACACAAAAAACATGCAATTACCTGCTGCAGAAAAGGCATCAGGATCATCTCATTTCATGCAATGCACAGATCCCCTGAGAAAATGCAGCCTTTCTGCCACTCCATCGTGTTCAGAGACTTTCTTTCATGCCTGTGGCTCTTTTGAGCCTCATGGCTCTGATGCTCTCCACCTTTGTCTCCATCCATAGGCAAAGGAGGGACACAACTGAAGAGCAAAACAGCTCATGTTTTCTGAGAAGCCTACGTTCCTCTCTGGTCACTAAAACACCCCAAACCAACCAGAAATGTTGGCTTTGTGGAAGAAAACAGGAGGGGAAAAAAGGAAGATGGTTTCTAAAGCCAGCCAAATATTAGAAAGTAAAGTCACTGCATTCACATATAACACAAAGTCTCTGGTTCAGTATGACCACATTAGAGCCACAAGGATTACTTACAGCTTCTGCAAGGGTTTCTGCCCACACCCATTCAGCAAAGGGTACCCACAGCTCAGAAAACATGTGTTGCCTTCCTGCTTACTTATTTGGAGCTCTTCTTTGGAAGCTTGAACCCAGAACACCAAGAGCAGCTATTTCCAAATCCTTCTTAGGTAGCTACTCACACAGCTGCAATGTTTCCAAGGAGTGGAGGAATTCCTTACAAGGTGAAGGAATGGTGCAAAGACAAGCAGTTCACATCCCATCTTAAAACAGGCCCCAGTGTTTTGTAGCGTGGCTGAAGCATATAGCCAGCCTCTTTCTAAAGATTCCAGAGACAGACCCCAAAAGCTCCGCCAGCAATCTACTTATCACTTCCTAATCCTTAACTATTTTACAAAGCCTTCCCCCTCCAGTTTCATGCTTTATCAGCCGTAAGAGCCTGCCTGAAAGCAGGGTGACATGGCTTTTCTTTCTGATGTTTCATCGCATGAGCAAGGCAACCCTCCAATTTCAATCCACCTCATACAGTCAGCCTGAAGAGCAGGAGCTGCAGAAGTCTGGCAACCAGTGTAAGAGCTGCCTGACGTACTGTGCTGAGAAGGTGCTGCAGTCTCAACCCCTGGATCAAGAGAGCACAAACTAGATTAAAAATATACAGGCTGAAGCCCACTCCTCATCCATGATAGAAAATAAACCTATGAAGGACTGTAAGTGAAGTCTTCATCAGTTCTCACTGCAGGGCCATATTCTGTGAAGAGCCCTCAAACACACACTAAACACTTCTTGTTTTCCTCTCTTTGACTTCAGGAGTCCCACTCCAGCTGTAAGCTACTCACCTGCTTGTGTTGCTTCCAGGTAGACAGCTTCAGCAGAGGCAGTGCTGCATGGACTGCAGTGGAAAGCATGGTCTTCTGCACTCACCAGGGAGGACTGTTGCAAACTGCAGAACTTCAGGGATCCCAAGGACCCACCTGTGATGGGAAGAAGCACCAGGAATGAGTAAACCAGACTGGCTGGCTTAATAGCTGTCAGAAGGGCCAGTCTTGATTACACTGTACACTGATATTTCTGGCACTGGAGACGCTTCCATAAGCCAAATCAGTTCACTCAATCGGCAGAAAACTAACAGAACAAAAAAGCCCACTGTGGCAATGATGAGCTCAGCCATCTTCTCTAGCTGCATGCACTGACTGCATGTGAGCCTGCTACAGTAATGTGCCAAAAACAGGCATTTTGAGCTGAAGGACCACTGGACACTTACTCTTTTGAGAAACTAGTTTTGTTTACACTGAACTGACTTCACTGGCCCTGTGTGCCACTAGCTCACCAAAAGGACATGGGGACACTCAGTGATTCTCTGCAGCTTTTCCCAGCTTTTCCCTTATCTATTTTAACATTTTTTGTGATTTAGAACAACCTCTTTCTAACTGTGCATTCCTAGCACGAGAGGACCCCGTCTCTGACGGGAGGGCTTTGCCCTCATGACAAACAGCAGCAGCAAAAGCCCTGCCCTCCACTGAAAAGCTCCATCTCTATCTGAAAGTGGTCACTCCTACCTCACTGCTGGATGAAGACATCTTCCTCCTCCCACGAGCTAAGCAGCAGGATCTGTGCGAGTCACACTTCCTGCAAGGCAAAGCAGCAGCAGGTAAGGCCAGTGTATGCTCCTTACAAGGAAGTGTCTAACACTCCCTTGCTCACACACTGGGAACAACCACTGCCACCCTGAAGGATGCGGAAGAGACAGTACTGTGAGGCAGCACTTCAGGAGATCATGGAGAAACCCAAGAGACATGGGGATTCGTTATGTTATTCAGGCTTGAGTTCCTAGAAGAGATTTTCTTACTGGTCTGCAGCAGCAGGAAGTATCCTTCAGGTGACAGCAGCATTTCCAATACCCTGCGGTGCCATTGTCAGCACTTGGAGAGGACTGGCAGAGCCAGTCCTGTTTGCTTCCAGCTGCTTGCTCCTGCAAAGCACCTCTCACCCCTCTCCCCATGAGAAAGCAGAGCAACTCATTTGGTTTGACAGAAAATACCAGTATCTTCACAGAAGAATGTATGAAGTAATTCAAATCCCCAAATAATTCTGGCAACAAAACCCCTGAGGGTTACAAACTCTCAACTCTTGAAGCAGCCATTTTAAACTTAACAATGTTTTTAGTTGATGAGACTACTTGGAGATAATGCAGTGCCTGTTGAAAAAAAAGGCAAAATTTGGGGGTAAATTTCTTCCTCATTTGCCATCCCTTTGTGGGGGGGGAGGGTGCTCCTGTCCTCTCGTCCTCTCTACCTTATTTTTCAGTTTGTCCACCAAACTGCACATCTGTCCTCCCTGTCTCAGCTGGGAGGCTGAGGAGCCCAGGAGGACCAGGGCATGGCTTTCCCAGGGCTGGGCCAGCTCTAGTTTTTATCAGCTCTATACCACTGGTGAAGGGAGTTATTAGCTACCCTCTAACCTTACTGAGGAGGCATCAAGCCAACCTTTCCCTCCTGAACCTAGCAGATCTTCCAGCAATAGGCAAAGGTTTGTTCATCCCCTGGTTACACCAGTTCACACCACCCATAGGTGACGACTGTAAGAGATCCCATTTACTGGTGAAAAGCAAGACAGTTTGTTGCAGTCCCATTCCAAGCAGATGGGAGATAAGGGAGTCAGAAGACCTACTCAGATGTCCTGCCTAGTAGTCCTGTCCTGGCCTGGATGTCCCAGGGATTTCTGTATCAAGGCTCCACAGGATCAAGCAGCTCTTTTCTAAGAAGATCCTTCCTTTTGCTGCAACTTGGTAAGGAAAAGTAATTAGATCTCATTTCCTTGGTACTAGAAATGAGGGGCGAAGGAAATAGCTAGAAGTTAGTATCTTTGAGTTCTCTTCCACTTTGCCACAGCTGGCTGAACTCCACTCATGGGCACCAATGATGCAGGATGTATTTCCTCACAAACCAGACTGAAAAGGACACTTCTGTGTTTCTACTGACATGCCTGCAAAGGGAACTCAGAGAAGTGATGGAAAGCCATGGCAAACATCAGCCCCTGCTCCCAACAGTTCTCCCAAAAATTTTCACCGAGAGATAGAAGTCACACCTCTTGGCTCCCAAACCAGTATTGATCCATTAGGCCATCTGGATGAAAATCATTCCTGAGTGAAAACAAGGATACTGTTAAGTCTTCCTTACAGTTTCATGTTAAAACAAGGAAGGCAGCCCAAGGTCCTTGTCACAGCTGCAAGTCACCATGGTATTACTTCAGGCATGACAGGCTAGCACAAAAGATAAATAAGGAGGCTGAATCAAACCTGTGATGCTCCCAAAAGATACCCTAAAGCTTGATTTAGAAAGAAAAAAGAAATAGTCTACTCCTTTCTGTAGTTATTTTTAATCGAGGGTGGACTGTTATCCTGGAACTGAGTCAAATGAGAGATTTAAAGCACTTCACTCTCCCCTGCTGCCCCTCTGCTCTGCATCAGTCATCACTTCTTGCTTTGTAAACTTTAGTGGGATTTGTACAGGGCCAGGCAAATGGGGCTCCTCCATTTACTGCTATACAACAACTGTTTTCTTGTAACAGGCTGTCCTCCTGCCAATGTCTTCTGTTTTCCAACTCAGTTAATTTTCTTTAGTGACTTTCTTTCAGACAAGTGGAAAACCAGAGCCTTGGGTCAACTCCATGTGGATTCTGCCCCTCAGCAGTGGCAGTTATTTCTCTGCAGCAACCCTGCTCATGTAGGAAGTAGGTTCACAATCTCTCCTCATATGCCAGACTCAGTTTAGTTGCTGCTGTTTCTGCTCCCTTTTCAGCATCACTGAGCCCACAAAGCACTGACTGCTGCTTTGCTCTGGCTGCTCCCCGCCTTTCCTGCCAGGCTCTCCCAAGCCAATAGCCAAGGAAACCTGTCCACACCTATGCAGGCTGGGGCTGTGCCTTTGTTTTGGGCAGTGACGTGTGCTTGGGGTGGAGGACACCATTGTTTCAGTTCCCTGATTCCACAAAGGAGCATTAACAATTTCTTATAACTGCAGTTAATGAAGGGTGGCAGCTACACCCAACCTATAACATTTTACATCACTGGCTTTCCTGTTACCTGTCAAAAAGGGGGTTCTTCCTTTTGCCATGGGAAGGTGGCTGAGGTTGCAATGTCACCTAGGCAGAAGCTGTCAAACACATGGACCATACTGATGCACAGCCAGGGTTGCCCTGCCCTGAGCCAGGTATAAGAGCTCCTGGGACCATTTGGATCAGAAAGCAGAGCTGGGCTCCTTCTCTCACATGCCATTGTGTCTCCCCTCATAAGGCAGGGATGCAGTGGATAATGCAGCTGCCATCTGTGGTGTTCAAACAAAGCATTTTGACAGCGCTAACAGAAAAATACAACTGTGCTGTGGAAAGCAGATGTTTTTTCACAAGAATGAAGTCACATTTAGCCCATGAAAGGTATTTCTTGCAGAGAAGTTGCACAAGAGTCAGTCTGAAATACTCTAATTTGTCTCAAGAGGTACCCAGCTCTTCAGGTGCTCTCTGACTTAAAGAGTGCAATCACACACCAACCCTTGGCTTCTTCAAGCGTCACATAAAGAATAGAAAACAGTAGGAAATATCCCCTCCCACAGCTTCTATAGCACGAAGGTTATGTACAAGAAGTAAAACAGTATAACCAGCAGCCTTATTTTGCAGAAGATAATCTCATCTTTCATATTCAGTGCAACATTCAACTCATTCTCCCAAAACTCAGCTGTGCCAAAGCTTCTGAGTTCAGAGTGAAATTATCTCCAACAGCAAAGTTTCACTGCCCCAGCAAAAAATGAGGAGTAGTGGAAAATACGAACAAAATGACACAAGTGGTGAAAAGTAAAAGGAGGTGGTTTAGACACATCCCATCTTCATATGCAATGTTTCAGTAATCAGTGTGAGGAAATGGGGCTTCCTTTTAATCAAGGGAGGGCCAGATCCTTGGCAGGAATACATCAGTTCTGCCCTGCTGAAATCAATGGATTGTTGCTGATTCACAGCAGCTGAGGGTCTGGCATGTGGTTTTCTCCTGACAGTATCACAATAATGTAATTCTAAATTAAAATCATGTGGAGATGTTTTCATACAATAATGTTAAATACCAAATATACCAAAACTGAACTGAACTAACCCAAAATTAACCTAAAACGTGAAAGAGTAAAGGGAATGCCTCTCTATGGCAATGTGGACTCAGAGGCTAGAAAGAAAGAATTACAGGACAGTTTGATGAAATCCCTTGAAATATTTGCACTATTTAGTCTCAATTCTGGAATGAGGCCATTGATAGTGTGAAGGTTTCAGGGTTTAACACATTTCCTCATACTCTCTCAGAGCTCCATGTAATTCCTGAAGCCAAAAGCACCAAGGATGCAAGGAACAGCAAGATGAACTGGCATAAAAGGTGACTGTAATGGTGATCCTCTTGCTAAGCCCCCAGAAGCACAGGTGGCCAAGAGGACCCTGTGGCCAAACTGGGCTTGAAGCCAGCAAGTCTTGCACAGTACCCCACTGCCAACTAGACTGCTGCAACCTGCTGAGAGAAACTAAAGGATATTCTTCAGCTGCAGGTGTGGAAGCAGCTCCCTGGGAACCCCTTCAGCATCACAAGCAGAGGAGAGGCACACCCCATTGCAACCAATTGTGCAACTCTGTCTCATTTAGTCACATGGTAGATGTGAGCAGGACTATTGCAGCCACACACCAAATAGGGAGTGATGGCCTTCACACAGACAGCGCACCCCTAGGCACTCTACCCTCCCAGCTGCTGCTCTCCCTCCTCCTAGATCTGCCCTCCCCACTATGGCAGTGACCTAGCTATCAGCCTTTGCCCAGTCTGGCCAAACCCCAATTCTTCCTGCTGCCAAGCAACCTGACCTCCAGCAAGTGCTCAGCCTCCTTCAGGATCAGCAAGGTTGATGCTAATTCACCGCTGAAGTGGGTGGCAGTCTTGATTATGTTTCAGGCCTGAGAAATCTCACCAGTGCACTGAGAACCACAGGGCTCTTTCCCAATTACACGGCAGAGCAGTGCATGATTCATGTCAGCAGCTCCTCGCCCCCCTCACCTCAATCCTTGCTGGGGTGACACAACAAATCCGAGTGGAAGTGATTAGCAGGTTGCAACCGCAGCCGCCTGCTACCCAGTGCTATTAACAAACCAGGCGCCATGACTGAGACATCGGCCACAGGCAGGGGCCTGTTGAATCATGTTCCCCTGCATTGCAACATCGGAAGTTGCACTTCAAAACCCATCGCCTGGGTTGTTCTTGGATTTCTCAATGAAGGCTGGAGGAGGATGGAGAATCTGGGCTGAGAACAGTATCTATGCATTTTTAAATTCCCAAGGGAGGTTTAGAAATTAGAACTAGCTCTGAGGGTTTTGTTTTTGTTTTTCCCTTCCCTCCTCTCTTTCTTTTTGGTCTGATTAACTTTGGTGAGTGGCTTGCACAATTTTATCAGGTTGGGCCTGATGAATCATTCATCTTTAAGCAAGCAACAGGGAGAGATTGCAGGGCAGGCAGGGACTGTGCTTCAGTAACCAAAATCAGCAAAAAAGCCTCACTCCCACCAAGAGAGAGGGAAACAGAGAGAGTGGGCCAACAGCACTCATGGACAGCTTTCTGATGTCTGGTCTCAGACAACTAGCAGCACATTCATTTGTAAGACTGCCAGACCTCCTAGGAAACCTAAAAGGCTTCTGTTATTTATAAAGCTGGATGTAGCTATTCTGCCTGCAAGACTAGCTCATTATATTTATAGGTACCTGTCCCGTTCACTCACTTCAGGGCCCTCGGTCCCATAAATCTACAAGGCTCACAGGATCTGCCTTCAAACACTACGGTACCTCTCCTTTCTGAGCAGGGCCATTTGGAAGTGTCTATCAGCACTGCAGGGCTCAGCAGTGCACACACACAAATACATACCTGAAAGCCCCACGTTTCTGTCAGTGCACAGGAAGCCAGCTTCAAGAACTTGTCTTCCACGTGGGGAGCACCAGATTTTGCTTTTCATTTATAAAAAAGCTCCCAGTAAATCTTAACCACAAAGGTTTGATTTAAAGATGGTTTAAAACTGTCAGCTGGCTTCAGGGCAGAAGATATGCAAGTTGGTCCAACTGATTCTGGCAGCCTGGACTCACAGTCCCGCTTAAGAAGGAAAACCAAAATCAAATGAACCCTCCTGGGTGTTCTGCCTCAACTTCAAAATATCTGTGCGTAAATCCAAAGCAGAGCTCAGCTGGTCAGACATGAAGAGCTTTGGAAACACAGCCCCTAAGTAAAGCTGGGGACATAGACAAACAAAGGCAGCTCCCTACAAATTGCACTGGGGACAGGAAAAGCAAGAGATTTGGCCTTTCCAGTTTGTGGGTGTTCACACAGAAACACAAGAGAGGTTTTCTATTTTGGAGGTGAAAGACTTATTTCTTGACAAAAAACGTAAAACTGGCACATACAGCTCTTACCTCCTACAGATAAACCAGGCAAGATTTCACTCTTGAGACCAGCTGGGCTCACTCCTGTTAACCAGAAGCCTTACCCAAATGTAGATACAGGAATTGAAGCAAACTGCTGCTTCCAGTTGCCCACATGTTAGCAAACTTTAAAGCAGACCCATACTTCACCAGTCCCAATCCGAGATTTCTGAGGTATTTCACTTTGTGCCATGATTTTGGGCACTGGTTACCAACTACTAGATCAGCTCCAAAAGCCCATGGAGCTGCCCATGGAGCTGTCCAGGCCTAGCTCTCCTGAGCAGCCACACAATCATGGTGAGAAACATTTTGGCTCACTGCAAGTTGCAAGAGTGGGTAGAGTTTGAGAGGGGTCTCAAATAGCCCCCTCAGAGGCAGAAACTTTCACAATCCAAGGGCAGATAGCATTTTTCCTGCTTAATCTCTTGGAAGGATTCCCTCTGCCTCAGTCATGAATTAAAAGCATCCAGAGAAAAATATTTGCCCTTGTGCAATAGATTTCAGGGATGGATTATTCAAGATTTGGTGTGGCATAAATTCAAACCTTTAAAAAAGCCCCAAACAATAAAAGGGACTCCCACAGCTTAGAGCATACATGACCCCACATGCCTATTCAAGAAGAGCCAACAGTCCAAAGCTGAGAGGGAAGGGACTGGATCTGGAGGTAGGAACTTTCACATCTTAGCTCGAGTGCCTGATCTGGGCTGTGCCAGGGGTAGCAGGTGTCTCTGGGCACAACTGGAAGCCACAAAAATTTTAGCCAAAATTTACATTTCTCTATTAAAAGTCATCATCTACATAATGCAGCATTTACTAACAAATAATCATCTCCAAAGATTCCCAACCAGTTATACTAGTAACATAAACCATGCAGCTTTGGGTTAAGGGTGTGAGAGAGATGAAACAAAGCTGACTCAAGCTGCTTCCAGTGGCTGAGTGAAATGCAATAGGTGCAGAGCAAACCCAGTTTTTCCCTTGCTGTTGCACACAATATTTGCAAGCAACTACCCTGGCTGCAGCAGTTTCACGTGCAGAAGAACAGTCAGGATACTTTGTGCAGTATTTATACAGCTAGTTAGGAAAGTTCTGGCCATAAACTGAAAATGAAGTTGTATTTTTAAAATAATTTTGTGCCTTCAGACATTCATTGCAGGGACAAACAGGAAACAGCCATGTACATTTAGACTCTTCTCTATGGTCTTCCATCTCACACAGCCATTTGCTCCTCTGCTAGGATTAACAGCTGCTCTCAGTTCCCTCCTGTGTGATGCATCATAGAATGGTTTGGGTTGGAAACAACCTTAAGATCATCTAGTTCCAACCCCCCTACCATGGGCAGGGACACCCCACACTAGACTATGTCCAACCTGGCCTTGAACACTGCCAGGGATGGAGCATTTACCACTTCCTTGGGCAATCTGTTCCAGTGCCTCACCACCCTCACAGTAAAGAACTTCTTCCTTATATCTAAGCGAAACCTCCCCTGCTTAACTTTGAAGCCATTGCTCCTGGTCCTATTACTACAGTCCCTGATGAAGAGTCCCTCTCCAGCATCCTTGTAGGCCCCCTTCAGATATTGGAAGGCTGCTATGGATTATAGACGGATATAGATTTTACTTGATCACTTCTGCTTCACAAACCATAACCACAGACGGATTATGGCATGTTCTTTGAAAACCTTCCAGTCTCACTGTAAAGCAGTGAGGAATTCATGTTCTCTGGTAGGTTAAGGCCACAGTCAGTTGACTTCAGAGGAATGAAATGCCACTATGTGTCCTGGGAGAATGGAAAGGCAACAGCCCCTCTGGGAAAGGATGAAGAGAAAAAAATCCATGCAAAGATTATTTTGTTAACCTAACCTGACCGTCTCTCAGATGCCTTAGAGGACACCTGAGGGCTTCTCTAGCAAAAGACAGTGTCATGCTCTAGGGCTCAGCTGACTGGTAACAAGATGGGTACTGTGCATACTCACAGTCCAGAGCTCAGATTTAGTTGCAGTAAATAGTGCCCTACAGCTACCATTACCTGAAGGCTGATCTGTGACCTGACACACGATGGTTCAGCTCCTAGAAGAGAGTCATCTTTTCCCCATCTCAGCAGCAAATCAAGCCTGGAAGCTAAGTAGCCTCTTCCATCTAAGAGGTATTTCCCCTCCTCAGGAACATACATGATCTACATTGACGTGATGTGTGAGTAGCTTCACTGGGTCTGTACTGAGGGAACACAGGACCCTCAGGATGCCTGACCTCTACGTATTCCCCTGACCACCTGCTCACATGCTTTCAGGGAGTTGGAGACCAGGCTACAGCAAACACTAGACATCTAGTGTCTCTGCAGGTCACCTCCCCATCTCCAGATCTTCTCTGGTGCCCCCAAAGGTCAACTCCCAGCCTACAGAGCAAGCACAGATTTTCCAAGAATCCTCTTTCAAGGGGAAACTTTCTCTCCACTCTACCCCCACCCCTGAAGTGATATTGAACAGCCTCTGGGGGCTGCTAACATGATGTATCAGGGTTTTCTTTGCAGGACTTTTACCGTTGTCTCCAGGAGAACTTATTTTTCAGTTCTGAAGCAGGGGGCTGGAGAGCAGTTTACTCCTTAGCTTCTGACCAACAATGAGCTCTGGTGAAGGTAAAACTACAATACCTGAAGCAAACACTTCTGTTTCTGCAGTCTAGGGAAGAGAGAGGAAGGAGACAGACCTTGAAGGAAGAAGGGGCTCAGTTACCACCTTCTCTGTCTCCCTGTGGCATCACATCTATCCTTAAGTTTCTCTGTCAGGGTCCCAGCACCAGAGCAGATGCTGGAGACAGTAGCTCTCTGAGGCAGTCTGGGAACATCCCACAAAGTCTGAAAGCAGCATTTACAATGCTGTTTTGCAACTGGGAGAAGCAGCACAGTATGATCCAATAATCAAGGAAAGCAGTCAGATTTACAGAATATTTTTTAACCCGTAACAAATAATAGTTTCCTAAACTTTATTGTGGTCACAAAGTCAGAACAAAATTTGATTTAAAAAAAAAAAAAAATCATTACTGTGCAAGAAGATTTTGAAAAATGTCATTAAATCCTCAGAGGAAAAACAATGAGTACCTTTTTAATGAAAACCAAGCTCAGGGATTGCTGCTTTCTGAAAGCAGCCTGGTAAATGGGTTTGTTTTCCAGTAAGCAAAATAAATAGTGGAATAGACCCATGGTCCTTTCCCTTCCATTGCTGTGAACTTCCCCTTTTTTCCAAAGTTGAGTAAGGGATGCCTGACCCGATTCTAAAGCCAGTAACTGGTTCCCAAACGTGCTGTGGGCCAGAGGTGGGCAGGGCAGTGGAGGAAGGCCCTGGAGACCCTGAGGTACACTGGGGTTTGCAATGAACGGACAACAAGAAGTAGAACCTGCTCCTGACAAACTAGATTGGGAAAGTGCCTGGAGATGGGAGCTTATCATGCCACAACTTGAACCTCTCCAAGCGATTCACACACCCATGTCTCTACATGAAAGCAATAAGATGGGAAGGAAGCACAGTTAGGGTTTGGTGCTGCTAAAGCCCCATGCAATTACAAGCAAGAGTAAACATCTTATTTAAGGATGAGCAATCATCCCTCAAGGGAAAACCCTGGGGCTTCAGCCCTCACAAGAAGGTCACAAATGGGTACAGGAAACAAGAGGAGACTTGCACAAAGGGAAGGAGCTAAACCTCACTGCCCAAGAGTGAGGAACTGAACAGACAGTTCCATGTGCTCCAGCACTGGGCACAGATTTCAGAACAAACACATAGGAAGCTGTGGCATCACTGAACTTTTTGTTTCTGTAGCACCGAGGGCATTATTTAGTCTTTCTTCCCAATACATAAAATCTCCAGCTTGGCAGGAGCACCTAATTTAGTGCTCCTGACAGAAGTCGTTCCTCCGTGGGAGGAAAAGGGGTCAACATGAAGTTGGCAGCAGAGCTGTTCTTTACGCAGGCAAAGGATCCTCCAACTGTATCCAAACTCTGGTCAATCCTCCCTTAATACACCTACATGCCCATCACACAAGTTTCGACACTTCCAAATCAAGCCATGGCTTGAAATAATAGTCTTTAAATCTGTTTTTTACCTTCAGTGCCATCTGTTCTGTACAGCCAGGTTTACAGCCTTTCCAGATGCTGTTTCCATTCATTAAGGCACAATAAGGTATGAGTTGTACAGTGTCTGATCCAAGAAATCATAATCTTAAGACTTACTTACTGGTAGCTATTGAGAGTGCTTCTGCAGAGCTACGGGTGCTCCCAGCAGATAAGTACATTTACTTCTCTGTAGCCACATCCCTGCCACCATCCCATGCGACTGCGCCACTGTAAGCAGACCCACAAGTCTTTCCTCTGTAGAACAGGATGGGGTATGATGGAGTTGGCAGCAGAGCTGTTTCTCCTCCAGGCACAGAGGATCCTGAAAATACACCCAAACTCTGGTCAATCCTCCCCTAACACACCTACATGCCCAACACACAAGGTCCAAAAGACAACTCAAGAACTCAGACAGGTAACATATGTTAGCACACATCATCTAGGTACGAAAGACCTGAGGAAAAGTCTATTGAACTACTTCAGTGGGCTCAGGAAGGGACAACTGACAGCTCATTTGTTGCCATAAGTACTTGTTTCTCAAGTTCTCCACAAAAAACCCAAAACCATCTGGCTGCACAGCAACTACTCTTCCTGCCTGGGCTTCTGAGCCCACATGGCAGATCGAAGAGAGGCCATATCAAACAAGCAAGTATGGCAATGACATATTCTTTGCTGCTGTCATACGGCCCAAGTAACTGCTTCGGAAGTCCAGACAACCACCAGCCTGCAGACAATTCCTTCCTTTGCTCAGTGTCCTTTCGCATGGAGACATCCTCCCTTGCCCAAAATGCAGCTGGCAGCAAGGGGTCTCGCAGCCATGGTGTGCTGAGCCAGACAGGGGGCTCTTTCCAGCACACCCCTCTAGCTGCAGCCTCAGGGCCAGCAAACTGATGCAGCTCTGGTCAAAAAGAGCAGGGCTGACAGCACCAGAGAGAACAGGAGCAGCCCAGCCACCTCCGAGCCCACCTACTCTTGCTGATCCTTGTCTGTGAATGGTGACTTCTCTTCCTCTGCTGGTTTCCTGGCCTCCTGGGGAGGAGGAAGAGCAAGCTTCCTGCTCTGCAGAGCCACAGTTTGACAGAAGCACCTGCAGCCTTCACAGCCCTGGGATGGCCATCATGAGCCCTTGGCTCTGCCCCTTCACTGCTAAAGTCATGTACAATTCCCTGGCAAAGGTGCAACCCTAGGATCAGGCTCATGGATAATCACCATTAATCTCTCCAGCTGCTCCATGCTCTCCCACCATTGCTGTGGGCAGACAGGAAAAACAATGGAGGAAACAAGCCTTTTCTGAGAATGCCCCAGCTAAATTGAATCAAAACTTGTTAGTTCTGGAGGATGTTCAGACTGATAGCCACTGAGGGGTCTTCAGAAATGCCACTGCATCCCTTACGTTGCTGGACATATTTACCATACAAAGGCCTTACATACTGGTCATATAAACCACATTTCAGGGCAGCAATAAGACACTCAAACCAATGGTTCATTAATAACTTGGCATTCAGTATAAGCTTTTCCCTCAGTAACCAAAGCACTGCCCGTTACCAAAGCAGGCTCAGATTTATTGATTTTCTTTTTCATTACTACTTTACTATAAAAACAAAATAAGGGTACTAAGGAATCAACATATGTAAACTACAGAAAATTCCCTGAAGGAACCACAACTATTCTGCCAAAATCTGGTAGGATAAACAGAGCTGTAATGTAGGGGTCACATTCTTCCCCCTGCAGCACTACATGGGCAGTCCATGCCAGCAGCCTGAACAACCTCATTAGGTATGGCTTCCGAAGGTCTTCCCCAGAAACAGGGATCATGTTGTAGTCCAGTCAGGAAAGGAGATGTGAAGAGCCTGCTACCCACTCCCTCTCATGCCTGCTCCTGTTTCCTGGACTTTTCCCTTCAGTTTTCACCAAAGGGCAGAGTTAAACTCAGCTCAAAGTAGGTAGAAACAGGCAGAGGTCTATTTCAAACATGCCTCAGTTGCTCAGGGCAGTAGAACTGCAAGAACTGGGAAGAAGGAGGAAAAGAAACCAAAGAAGGCTTTGTGGTTAATTCTGAGTATGCTAACATGGTAAAAACTAAGGCAGGGAGGATAGCAGAGATAATGACTCTTCGCGCTGCATTTCCCTTTTGGACAGGACATAATGAGACATCCTTTGCTATACAGAAGAGTCTCCTAGCAGAGCAAAGGCAAAGGCTGGCAAAGGGAGAGCAAGTTGGAGCTGCAGAAACCCACTGCCCCCTTACCAGCGTTGGCCAACAGGACCAAGCTTTCCTAGCAAGAGAACAGAAGAGAAAACTAATCAACTCCTGGGAAATAGCTTTTCCTTCTTCTTGGGCACCACTTGGCCTGCGCAGCTGCCCCAGGTTTCCACAGATGTCACACGTGTCCTGCTTGGCAGGGCCCTTGGCTCAGGGGGTGATGCAGACAGGACAAGTGCACTCTGCTGCGCTTCTTGAAGCCTAGGCAGACAGAAATGAGCCCCAGCAGACTCCAGGGAAATACACAGAACTGCACAAAGCAGTTTGGAAAGAGCCACAGCAACAAAACCTGCAGCCCCAGTGGAGATTATCCTAAATCCCTTGGCTTCAGTGAGCCAGGGACTGTTTTATACCTGTCCCCTCCAAGAAAGGGCTGCCTCCCCCCAAATCCCTCAAATGCACTTAAAGAGTCTTGCAAGGCCTGCAGAGTATTCAGCTGCCCGTGGAAAAAGCTCAGTTCAGGAACATTAAAATAAGCCCCTAAAACTACGTGAGCAAAATCATCACTAGGTACACGGTACCTCTAGGCAGTGAGCATGAAGAAGCCTCCTTCTGCAGAAAGCCACAGACAAAAAGCATTGCTGGTGTGCTGCCATGAAGGCCCAACTTAGTCCTGGAGCTTACAGGGCAGCGGGATAGAGTTTCCTCTTGTTTATTTACATCTTGAGTCCATCCCAGTACCTCTTCCCAAAAGCTCCTTTGCTGATAAAGCAAAGCTTCAGCTAATGAGACTATTTTCAGCTCCAGCTGCTGAGAGAAGGTGAACCTTTTGCCAAAGCCTCCTCAACACTAACAAGCACATTATTGCTGAGGGGAAAGAAGGAAAGAAGGGAAGAAGCTGGGGGTGGGCCTGTATCTAGGTCAACATCAATCTCTCTTTGTCACCTACAGCCTTGTTTTATGGGAAGCATATGGATAATAAATGGTGATTATGGAAAGTGGAGGGGAAGAGGCAATCCTGAGAAATTTATAGATAGGAGAGAAATTACATTAGTAGGAGATAATACAGACCTGCAAAATTGTTATAAAAAAGGCATTAGAAGAGCTCTGTAATTGGGGTTATTAGACACAACTACATCAGGCTTTTTTTTTTTTCCTTTTCAGGTGCATATCACTGTGATGGATGTCACTTTCAATAGTCACAGTAACAGTAAAATATCTGTGTTAAAGCCAAGTACATTAACTTTTATATTGGTGTAATTTACTATATTATGAGTTCCCATCATTCAGGAGCTAAAGACAAAATCCTCTTCCTTATGGTATTGATACCCAGGCATACACTTTACAGGAAGAAGCGTTTCTTTAAATATCTATTATAAATTAAATAATTCTTTTAACTTTCCATTACTTTTGTCAGGAGACACAAGGGGCAGGAGAATGGGGGTAAACTACTCATACTGCTAACACACATCATGAGCTGGGTTTGCTATTGCTCTCTATCTGGTGAAGTCATTCACAGCTGCTTTTCCAGACATACATGCAAGTGATTAGTTTGCTACATGGAAGGGACAGAATGGACTGGACAGTAGCTACTAAACATGCATCAATATGATATTGAAGGTAACACTGAGTGTCACTCACTTGTCAAAAGAAAAAAGCACTCTCCAGCAGACAAACTGATTGCAGCACTGTGCTGGTTTACAGCAGAATTCGATAATGGGAAGGTGGAGTCCCCATCTCTCAAAGCTGAATCAATGCTGTACCTGCTACGGCATTACATCCATGTGCACTTGAGGTGCTTAGAGTGATAAGCAGAACAAGTCAAGCCTCAACTTGTTTCTATCAGTTTTCTGTTGCAGGAGCTAAATGACTGCTAAAGGAACAACAAACTTGGTCATTCCCAGGCTGTAAGTAGAAACTACAGAGGCATCAACACAAGTGTGAGGTCAGGCTTAGGCTTGAGGAAGAAGCAGGAAGGAAACTGGCTGATGCCCTTGGCTCCAGCAGCAGGAGAGGTATGTTCTGCTCTCAGGCTGCCTACCCAGGCACCTCTGTGCCCTTGGGCAAGTTGCTCCTTTAACTACTCCTTCCAAAAAGTGAATGCCTCCAGCTAAGCACTGTGATTGCACAGGGACAAACACAACGATGAGGCCTTGAGGGACTACAGCAAGAATCCTTCCTGCTTCAAGACAAACTAGTTCTGAGATGGTGTGGAGCTCAAAGGAAACCAGACTGTCCGTATCAAAGTCAAAAGCCTTCTTAGAGAATCTACTTCAAAACTGCATGGAAGAGGACTTGATACCACTGTTATCTGATACCACTGTGATACCACTAGATGATCTTTAAAGTCCCTTCCAACCCAAACCATTCTGATTCTATGATTTCAAAAATGGAGTGGGCATCCAGGGTCACAACTATAGCAAGTGTTAATACTATCTAAAAATCACAAGAGGAGGAAGTTTTCCTTCTTCCTGCAAGTCAGACCATATATGTAATAACACAAGCACATTTAGGTGGGTTCCTGCTTTCACACAATCCCTTCCAGGATCTCTTAGCCAAGAGTCCTGTCCATAACAGCAATGAGACCTAAGAGCTCCCTCCAGCCACTATATTCCTGAGGACTAAGGGGTCTGTAGGGCTCTGAACATGAAGATAGTTCTGCCTATACTCAGTTTTGTTTGTGAAATCAATCAGTTCACTTGCCTCCAGACCTTGCCACCAGCTCTCACAGCGTGAGCACAAAAAGCCCAGCCAGGGTTGTGTGTAGCGCAGACAAGGCACTGAGAAATGCAATCAGCTCCCCCAAGCTGTACTTTCCAATTGCAAATTACAGAATAGCCTCAATGTTAAGAAAGGATTAAACAACTCCAGTTTGTTTCCAAAACAAAACACCGTGGTGTGGCATTACTGAATGCCATCCCACCCAAATGGAATTCAATACTTCAGTCCAGCCCAAACATTTTTCTTCCATGTGTTCAGCTCATTAATTGAGGATTCAACTGTTTATGCCCTACTATGTGCTTGTTTGGGTTTTTATCCTTTTCATAGTAACTGCATTAGACCAAAGTGACTCCTGCCTACACACATAAAAAATGCTTTAGCTGGTACCTCTGCTGTGAGACAACGCAAACAGGAAGGAGTTAGATGAGTTCACACCTACTGGAGACCCTGATTTTTCTTTCCTTGTTCCTCACTGTGTGACCAGACCCTGCTCTCCCCACCTCTGTGCAACTGCACAGTTGCCTCTCTAAAAGGTAGGGAGGTCTCTTCCTGCTGGCTTTACTGGTGTTATCAACCCCAGCTCTGTGGTACTAGACCCACAATATCTAAAGATACCTGCCATGTCCCTGCCTTCTACTGTTTCTTTCACAATGGTTAGTCTGCTGAGAAAATATTTACTTTGCATTTGAGAAAAGGTCATAGGCTGGTGGTGTAAACCACTCTCCCCCGAGACAACAGGAATGGGAGTCAGATTCTAAAAGAGAAAAATCAGCCTGGAGTCTTTTTCCTCCTCCCCTGCTTCCTCCCACATCCCATTCAGATGGCATAAAAAGGCTCTCAGTGGCTTGAAGCCTAAAGAAAGAAGGACATATTTCATGTCCCCTCATGAAATGTACCTCTCTCAGTCCCTTGTTCAGCTCTCAGTAGGAAGCAGGGCTCGCCCTAAATAGAACTGAGGTGGGTAACAAAACAGGAAGATTCATTTCCTGTAGCACCACAGGGCTGGCAGGAGCAGTTCCCTGTCCTCGTGTGCTTTCTGAGGACAGTCCTCTAAGGTGGCACAAGCAAACACATGAAGTTGAGCAGGGGCCAGTGGCACCTGACTGGCCCTGCCATTGAAATACACTTTGTTAGGTGTGCTCTTTATACCTGGCTGTAGAAGCAGTGACACGAGAGCACATCAGGGGCATCAGAGTGCTGTAGCACAGCAGGGGATGCAAGATATGAAATGAGTTTGTCAGCAGATCACTCGGTCAAAGGAAGCAATGTGCTTTTCTGTATACAACACAGCATTTTGTGTCCATTTCAGGTTTGCTTTTTACCAGCAACTTGGTGGTTCTCATGTGGTTTCATTTACACGAAGAACCAAAGGCATAAACACTCCATCATTTCAATGAAAAAAAAAATCTCCCACTCAAATGCAAGGAACAATAAAGTTAATAAACTATTAATCTACATGTATCTACTACTAACTATGTAACTACAATCCCAGAGCACCCATCTGTACAAAATACCCCATAGTACAGTGACCAGCCACACAACACAAAACCTGTGTCCTGCAAATGCAACTGCCTGAGTAACATCAAACCTAATTCAAAGGCCATTAAACAGGACATTGGTTTCAGTAGCTTTGGACCAAGCCCCTTCAGCACATGGCTAGTTTCACCATTTCCTTCCTTTCACAGGGACAGATCTCTCCATTCAGAGCAACAATACCTGTTTAACACAGACCAGTGGTAGGAAAGAGCAGACTTATCAGGGAGGAGGGGGACTGAAAGAATATATGCTTGGGAATATATACAGGAGGAGAAAAGAGGAATTTTAACAAGGATAAAGATCACTGGTGTATAGATCCCTGTCGGGCTTTAAACGATACAGCTCCCATGCTGTAACACCACAGCTACAGCAGCACAGCTTTGGCCTGTGCAGTTCTTCCTGCTTCAGATCCTAAAGGTGAGGTTTCACAAGACAGCTGGTTCAAACTAAGACTCTTATTTCATTTCACCCCCATCCTTTCCCCTTCTCCCCACATCACAGCCTTACTCTTGCCCTGGGCCAGCTGCAACATTGGTCTGATCCCCTGGGAAACTGCTTCATCCCAAAAAGACAGCAGCAAATAAGCTGTTAGAAAAAGAAACAGTTGTAGTTTTTGGCAGAGTATGAGCAAAGCCAATTCAGACAGGTAAGTGAGCAACCAAGTTGTTTGCTTTTTGCAAAGTAAAGCAGAGTTGTCCAGAAAGCACCAAACCTCATTCATTCACCTCCAGAATCACCCATCCTCCCTGCTGCTGGCCCAGAGTTTTGCACACACAGTCAAGGAAGGGATACTCTAGGTAACAACAATCATGCACTGACTTCAAACACAAACAAAAAGCAAATTGTGGCTGGATCAAGACGTCAAATTACTTTGACGCCTTCATGGTTACCAAACAAGGTAACTCCGGCAGGTTGTATTCCCTGCTCAGTACTCAAGTCAGTCCCTCCCTCCTTCCAAGAGGCTCACAGTCACTAATGGTTTTTCCTGTAGAGCACTTACCAGCAACTCAGAGGTACTGCACCACTGCCTCGCAAAGGTCCCACCATGTTTTGCTTGCAGCCAGCTCAGCTGTACACGAGAAGGATGGAGAGGTGGGCTGGCTCCTTTTGCAGTCACTTTATCCAGGCCTGCAAGACAAAAAGGGTAGGAAGTGCAGAGAAAGGACAGCTGGGGAAGTCGCCAGAATTCAAACATTAAGGAAGAAGAGTTGCCACTACAATAATGTGTTGTAAGGTAGAGCCCCACCAGAGAGCTGTCTTTGTACAAGAGCACATGGTATACAGCAGGCAAGTACTTGGTTGGCCCTTGCTTTGCTTCAGTTCCCTAATCCAGCACAAATGCATTTGGGGATTTATGGGGTTTTGGAAGCTTCCAGAAAAGCTCAGGGCCTGTTCCTTGGGTTATTGTTTTCCCATCTGTTTCTCTTCATTTTATTCCATCACAGAGGCCCCATCGTGGGACACAGGAATGTGACCGGAACAATAGACAGAACTTGCTGCCTCCAGGAGCGCAGTGAGGGCAGCGCCGCCATGGCAGGATGGGAGCCAGCATCTTCTATATTTAGCCCTTTCTTGCTTATTCCAGATCACATTCGCTCCCCACGCTCCAGAAGTCAGGAGGCTTTCACCACACCACTGTTCCTGAGCACTGCACATCCAGCAGGGCCCGTGAACATGAAACATTCATTTCCCTTCTAATAAATGCCAACAGGAAGACTTCCTCCTCCCCCTCCCCTTTCCAAATCCCTATTTTGACAGACTTTTTTCTTCATGTAAGCAAACTAAACAAAACCATCTTGGAGCAGCACGAGGACTCCAGAGCTTGGACAAGCACAGTCTGTCAGAGCAGGGCCCTGCAAAGAGGCAGAAACAGGTGAGCTTGTTTCTCCCTCATGTCTGAGCTAAACTCACCAACCCACAAGACTTGCCCCAAGCCCACACCCCAGCACCAGAGGGCAAGTGAAGGAGAACCAGGTCTGAGGACCCATCTGGCCTCAATCACTGCCACAGCACATGCATACAGCTCTAAAACAGAGTGGGTAGGGGGCTGCTGAGCAAAAGCTCGGGTCTTACTGCAAAGCCCTCCCCACCATGTCCCAAGGCACCTCTCTACCACTTTGAAGGCTGAGGGGGATCTTCCCTGCAGAAAGCCAAGCTGACTATGGTACCAACTGCAATGCCATTCAGCACAACTCATTTACATCATCAAGGCAAGGAGATCCTGCCTTGATGATGCCAAGGCAAGAGGAAAACCCATCGTCTTTTCCAGGAACACTTACCTAAGGGCTATGCCATTTGAAAATAGTTTGATGCTGGACAGTTCTCTTTCTGCCGCTTCCCCAGGGGTTGTAGATTACAATCACTCCACGCTTTGCCTCTTCAATTGTACCAAAGGCTGCTGGAGTCCCAGGGGGAGGTCTGAGCACACAGGTGCCCTCCTGGGCGCCTTGCTGCCATCCGTATTACTGCCTCTGTTACCAGCATGTTTCCACACCCTGCCTTTTTTCTGGTAGGCATTCCCACCACTGCCAGCTCCCCATTCCTTCTGAAAGCCCTCCCACTATAAGTGGTTGTATCAAGGAGAAAAGGCTGATGCTGAATAGGATATAAGAGTGTTTTTTTCCCCCTTTAAAATATGTCCCCAGAAAATCAGTGGTACCCAGCATGGATGGAGAAATTACTTTCTGGGGGTATCACAAACCATGCCTCTAATTTGTTTTGTGGCTTCAAACTTGTGGCATGTTTCATTTTCTTCCTCGAGTTACTTCATTCCAAGAGCTGCTCTGAGGTACAGGTGCTGAGGAGTGCTTGAAGAGGCCCGAAAAAAAGCAGCATAGTTATGAGGCTGAGCAGATTGTCTTCCTGCAGCTTGGGACTCACTCAACACCTCTGCAATGCCAGCACAGGCATGTCAGCTGCATTCATCTGCCACACAAATCCCTTCTCCTCTACTTCTTCTGTGCCGTAGAGCCTGGCTTCCCTCTGCTTGTACCAAGGAGGCAGTGCCTGGTCAGCTCTGAACAGCCAGCACACACCAGCAAGCTGTAAACCAGCCCTGTGTGCCCAGTGAGTCTGAAAGGAAGGAAACACTTTCCATGTGGCATGCCTGCAGCTCTTGAGACAGCAGTCATTTATCCAAGGTAGAGGAGAGAAGAGGGTTGGAGCTTCCAGTGGAAGAAGCTGACAGAGAAGCAACAGCAGTGCTCAGGCCTTGCTTGGCCACCAAAGCTCTGAATAAAAGAAAAAGAAAAATCATGCTCCTCCATCGTGCCAAAACTTTTCCTTATGTCTTCCCCTCTCAGATGTGCCTCCCTGGAGCAGATGAGATGAAGCTCAGACCCTTTGGAAGCTTTAGCTTCCACTAAGGCTTGAGTTCTTACCACCTCAAAAGCAAGGCTGTGCTCAGGCTGGGGGCCACAGCACCAACACTAAACAAGTGAAGATGTTGCCAGCAAGAGAACTGATCCAGCCAAGGAGAGACAGGGAAAAACCTGAGGCACACACAAGGAACAGCGAGTTTCCTGAAGGTCACAAGACAGGTTTTAGGTAGGGCTGGAAAATGACCTGAAGCCACACACAATGTCTCTCCTCTCTGGACAGGAGCCTCCAGCAGGTTTCATGGCTCTACGTATTATGTTCAGCTGCAACGGAACCCATCCTGGTAAGGAAGAGAGAAAGATATACCAGTGGTCTCCTTACTACCCTTGTACATGTATCAAAAAGCCTCATTTCCTCTGTCCTCACCAAAAGAAAGAAAAGCTTGTCCCTCACTCTGGCTTTTCCAAACCTGCTATTTTCCCTCCCCTCTTTACCCCTGAAGGATGCAAACCCTGTTTTGTTTCAGCTAGGGATGAAGCTGTCAGAGATACTAACTTTCGGTAAGTCGTGCTTCAGCATTAGCCATATTCATCTGCAGGACACAAGCTAATTCTAATGCTATCTCCCAAGATCATTATTCTGCATTTGATGACTAAAGGCCTCATCAGCAACACATCCCTTTAAAAGACACAGGCACCTCCAAAGCCATGTTTCCCAGACAAGAGGAGATCTTTGACCCATCAGTCCCACGGCACTCAAGGCAGTATTTTTGTATTGATATAGTATTTCCTTTACCTGCAGAGCCAAAAGGCTTTCAAGACACCAAACAGACCTGAGAATCACAGAGTATACAAGCAGACACACAGCAGAGAGGACTTCCCAGGACATCAGCTCAAAGTACTGTTAGCACAGACAGCACCATTTCACAACCAACCCTCTTCAAAAACCAACAGGACTCTCTCCACCAAGTGACTCGATCTCGCTCTGTGTCTACAGGAAAATTTTCCATGTCCCAGCAGCACAGCAAATAGTAAACACCTTCAATTTCAAATCTAGATTAGTATCACCAGTCTTATATGACCCTCACCTTTTAATTCTCAGAGCTCTTCCTCTCTATTCATCTTCCTCCCATCCATTTAGAAGAATTCTCCTAGAAGCCAGATCTAGTCTATCTTCCTGCAGATACAGAGCATACACATCCTTTCAGGGAGCCACAGAAAAATCATCCTCCTTTCTGGACCCAAAGGGGAAAGTCTGGGTCCTCAGCCCTGCTGTTCCACCACTATCAGCCACCAGAGCCCAAGGAAACACTTATTTCCCACCAGCACAACTGGATAGCAAGGCCCAGTGATGCAGCCACTTTCCAACTGGGTGCAAGGAATAAGATGATAAAGACAAGTATGCAGCAGGGAAGGAGGTGGCAACAGGCTTAACAGAGCCTTGCAGAGCATGGACAGAGAATAAGACAGACGTATAATACCAGCAGCTTTAACTGAGGAAGGATTATAACTTTACAGATAAGTGCAATCAATGCATATTACAAACATTTGCAGTCAACAGTGCAATTTCCCCCCCAGCTGAAGGATCCTCTGGATACACATGTTCAAATCTCAACAACACCATTACTGCTCAACTAAAAATCCTTTCCCATAAAGCCACACAGACTCCCTTGGGCAGAGGCCAAGCAGTTAAAGAAAAAAGCCTATTCAAAGTGAGAACTCTTCACAGACATTCCACCATCTGGAAAGAGGAGGGGGTCTTACTCTGAGAACGCCTGGAGTGCCTGACCTACTGCAGTTACACACGTGCCTCTTCAATGGTAATTCCTGGGAAGAGCATCACATCATTCCCACTGCCTAGACCTGCAGCGAGGAAAGGGCCTGATTCTGCTCTGCTCTCCAGACAAGAACACAGAGCCAGAGCCCAAGACAGAATGGCAGCTGGCCATTCAGCATTTGCTTTTTAGTGAAGCCAGGCTCGCAGCATTGTTGGTGACAAACAAAAGCCATGCTGTTAGTGTGGGCTTCTTCATTTCCTTTTATTACAGCCCCACCCATGTCACGTAAATAAAGCTGCAGTTAGCTTCCTTCGAAGCACTGGGGCAGTGAAGGCTGTACTGAGCTTTGGGAGGGAACACAGCCGCAGTCAAGGCAAGGACACTCACTGCCCCCTTGCACCATTCCCTGAAGAGACCAGACACTCCTAGCAAGCAGGAACAGTGCTTACAGCAAAACAAGATCACAGGACCCTGCTCTCAGAAAGCGTTTGATAACGCAAGCTGGACTGGGGCAGCAGTGGTCAGTAGAAATTAAGTCTGACTTTGCTCCATTTGCAGACCTGCCCCTGTAGCCTCTGTCCTGGTAAAGAGTGGCATTTCAGATGGCCACATAAAATCTCTGCAGTCATATGGGGTCTGTCTCCTGGTGGGCTTCCAAGAGCTCAGCTAGGCAGAGGCATTAGCCATATGGATGCAATTGCAAATGCATGACATTGGAGAGATATGGCCCAGAAGAAGATAACACATCCAAATGCTCTCATTCTGTTCCCTTTCTGCCAAGAGACACAGGCAACATAGAGGGACACAAAAAGTCTTATCTGGGAGAACTTAATCTGTATCAGGGCTCTGATCCCTACTCTTTTACTCAACGCTGGCCCAAGGAAGTCTTGGTACCCCCCACCCCTCTCTATTGGTGGCAAACCAGAAACAGAAACACTTCTCTAGAGGTAAGAGGCCAAACCCCCCTGTCAAAGCATATCATCAGTCAATGTCCTCAGTCCCTTAAGAGAGGGGCCCCAGAAGCAGCTCAGCCTTAAGAGACATCAGCCCAGTGTAAGGTCCCAGGGCTGGAGGAAGAAAAAGGACAAGAGGGCACAGCTGCTGGACATCCCATAGGACAGCATACAGCTAGAGACAGGCAGCCAAATGGATCAAACATTATTCAGCAAAAATGAAAAAGCGCTCTTTCCAGCCTCTGCCTTACAGCTGCTCACCCATATTCCAACCCTTTGACCCTGACAACCCTTCTGGCTGAGAGATGGGGAGCATCATTGCATCTGCTCCCTCCCATCACTCTCCTGTTCCAGCATCCTCAGCCCACCCATTTCCTCTTGCTACAGAGTTGACAGCTTCCCTCACAGGTGACCCTCCTGCAAAAAAAAGAACAACTCATCAGGACACCAAGTTTCCTGGATGTCATCTGACCAGGATGGGGAAGGAGGACAGAAGGTCTTCCTCTATGACACAGAGATGGAATTGGTTGAAGCAGCTCCAATCAATTGAGCTGCAGTATCCAACATGGTATTTTGATTCCAGTCCTACAGACAGAGGCAGCACAAGCCCAGGTGAGGGCAGATGACATGATCTCTCAAAGCTGCCTTCCACTTTAGCACAACACGTCCTCTGTGTTATTAGATGGCTTTTGGGGACTGAATGAAATAACACTCTACAGCTCTTGATTCCTACCTTGGGGCAGCAACAGCATCTCTCCTGCCCATCTTTCTCCAGGGAGGAGATTAAGTATCAGAGATGAATCTCAATGCAATCAATCGTGCAAGGCAATCTGCCAAAGTAGCAAAAAGGAAGGGAGAGGGGGAGAGAAGGTACCTTAGTACTGAAGTGACCTGTTTAAATGCTGATACCAAATGCCAAGCTGCTGCATCAACCCAAGGCTCTGAGAGACCAAGGAAGAGAACACAGAAGTGGGAAGCTTCCTCCTACACTGGAGGATGGGGACAAACACAAGTCACTTCTCAACTTACCAGATGCACTCAAGAAAAAGGACAGACTCTGCTGGAAGAGCTGAATACACAATACAAGGCTAGTCCAGCTGTTTCTGGGAACTCAGATCTGCCAATGATCTAGAAAGGAGAATGAGACTCAAACGTATGCACTATTTCAGGAACTGAGGAAAATGCATCCCTCTCAGCCCAAAAGATTACAAAGATCCAAAGGGCTTTGGGAAGTCCCATCCCATGAGACCTTCTCAGAGCAGAGGTGCAAAGATCAACCTCCAGACCCCCAGGCCTTGATGGGTGTCTCCATGAGGGTGTTTCCACTTTCCAAGGGCAGTTACAAAGCTGAAGCCAGATCCAGCCACAAATGCACAAGCTGCTGGGGTTGGAAGCAAGAGAGGCTGTTTTAATGCCTCTCTCTATTTTAGCCACATTAGGCCAAAGACAGATGGAGTCTGGGAACAATTCACAGTGTGCTGTTCAGCTCTGCTGTGCTACACTGCTTTGCAGAGAGACACAGTGGTGGCTTTCCTCTTCTAACAGGATCTGCCTGCACTGGGCATCTTGGTAGCCTGAAAACCACAGCATCCATGCTGCAGCCAGAAACTACCACCACTCAAAGAGCAGGCTGATTTCAGAAAGCACTGCAACGTCTTGTCGAGGGTGCCTGAAACCCTAGCCACCTCAGAAATCATGTGCCATCAGGGTGCGACGCTGGAGAGCACAGGTCAAAGTTCTCAGAAATGGTTGTTCACTGTATCACCTACATCTTCGTGTCAAGCAGCAGCAGGTAAACCACAGCAGGAGGACAGATGGGAAGGCAAAGCAGAGAAGCACCAGAAACCATGCAGGAAGGACAGAAAAACCACACCAAGTACTGGAGAAGCAAGCTGCAGGTCTCGAAGGCATACATGCACTCACACAGGCACAGCTTCTTGGACTGTTTATCAAGCTCAGGAAGGAAGAGGGATCAGTCTGCCAGAAAGATCAGAGATGCTGGGGCTGTCATATGACGCTCCCTTTAAGAAACAAAACCCACAGAGTATGCACACACAGACAGAAAGGAAGCTACAAGGAAAGCCTTGAAAACAGTAGAGGAAACCCTAACCCCACCCCAGAGGTGCTACTTTTAACTAAACCCCATCCCAGAAGCTAATGAAAAGCACAGCCAAACTTGCATTATTTCAGGCAGGCAGAGAATTTTCTGTTCTCCTCTGATCCCTCCTGCCCTTACAACAAAGCAACTGGACAAATCCTTCTCAGGCTGGCTATGCGAAGGACAGGGAACCTTGCCCAGTCCCAAGCCAATCCTGAGGGTGCTCAGCTCCCTTTGGAAAAAAACACTTGCTATGCAAGTGCACAGTCATGCCAAATATCCCTTCCTCATTCCCAGGAGCTTTGACTCCAGCTGATATAAAAATCAGTAGAGTCAACTGAGCTACTGGCTGCAGACAGAGCTAGAAATTGAGGAAGGTTTGTCCAGCACAACGATTGTACCCTGCTCCAGGCAAGAGAGCTTGCCTCTTGCCCCGTCAGTAAAGCCCTACACAAACTCCTCATACAACCCTACTGTTTACAACCACTGCAGAGAAAAGGAAAACGACCCTCAGCAGGTTGTTAAGAGGACATCGAGGCATAGCTGAAACTCCCACACCTGCAAATGCAGAGACACCCATAGAGGGGGGCCAGAGTGAGACACACATCACAAGAGCCATACAGCATCAGATGCTCTCCTGCTCTGGTTTTTAACCGCTCACACATGAAGCCCAGATGGTTTCCAGAGTGAGGGAGAAGGGTGTGTTGCTTACACAAGCAATGCCATATTTCAGTAAATATCATATGCCATCCAGACATTCTGGACCAGTTCCAATTTCCATTAGGCTTTGCTCAACTGGGGACCTGGCTCCTCCAGCAGACAGCAAACTCCATTCGTGCTAATGCATGTCTAAGGCAGATCTGTGTCTCAGGCAGACACACATTTTTACCAGATGATCCTTGTTACACCTGGCATGAAGAGAGGATTTCCAGTGTTCAGCCAATCACCCTCTGTTGCTCAGCTCAGATTTAACTCTTCCTCACCAGCTCTACGTAAGACTGTGCAGGCTGCAGCTACTTGCTTCTCCCACTCACCTCTCTGGGGATCCTCAGAGTCTCCTCGGGTTCCTTTCCCCATGGGTCCATCCAAGAATGTCGTGTGTGTACCTGAAGTGCTAGGAAATACCTCATCTATGTGTCTGGTAATCGTCGGAAAAGACAACGCAGTTGATAGTCCCTGGAAATGAGGTATTAAAGTCTCTTTGTAACCTCAGACGGAAAAGAGTATCTTGAGTTCTTTCCTTTTCAAACAATAATCATTAAGCTTGTCTCTAAACTGATAAAGAAGAACAGAAATAGGAAACATTTCAGCAACCACCTCTTTAACGCAGTAAGTTTGAAGAAATGAGGGAATTCTCCATTGTATATACAGTCCCAGGGACAGACTCACTGAAACTCTAACCACAATTTTAAAACCTAGTCTCCCCAGTCCTGGTTACTGCTTGCTGCACCAGGATGCTGGAGGTCTCTGCACAATCTCTGTCTAGCAGCACATCTAGTTTTGGGATCTTGCACTAGCCAAGGCAACCAAGGCCTCATCAGAGAAATTCTTGCAGACACACTCTTGAACCAAACTCACCTTTTCAGGACACAGTATGCCAAATACAGGTGTCTCTCAACCTGCCAAGGAACAAGTGTGACCACGAAAGAGCAGCAGTAGCAGAAATCCACAAAAAAGAGGCAGGAATCATTCCCCAAAGAACCAACTTACGTTTTCTCTGACCAGACCTTCAATACCTACTTTTCTTTCAAAAAGCACAGCACATCTTCCAGGCAGCTTTACTCACATCCTCTCTCTGACAATCAAGCAAAACTCTCACAGGCTTGGCAGAGGGAGGCTCCATGTCTGACTGCTGGCAAAGATGACAAAAGCAGCAACCCCCTCCTAAAGCCCTGCACGAGACACACTGGAATGGACAACTTTGCTGAAGCCAAACCAGAAACCTGACAGCGCTTCTGGCATTTAGTTTGGATACTGCAGCTAAAAAGCACACACATTCATGAACCAGGATGGAGCGGGTTTAATGTAAAGAACAGTGAGCAAATTTTGTTCCACTTGAGCTATGGGGTTTAGTTGCGGTTCGCCAGCATTAACATATGGGTCACATCGAAGAGCTTGGAGTGGCTGTGCACAGGCTGTCTGCCTGCACACATCTAATGGCCTGGAGCAGGAGGTGCGCACTGATAAAGCCCCAGGCATGAGGCACTGCTGAAGCTGTGCTTACCTTCTTAAGGACCACTAACATCAAGCCCATGGAGGCTCTCTAGCTCATTTCTTTCCTCTTCTGTGACTTTCTAGCTCACAGCTGAGAGCCTTCCCTCTTCCTAGTCCTTCCAGACTAGGTGCGCCGGGCCATGCTAGGTACTAGCTGTACTAAGTAACACCTGCCTTCTCCCTAGTGTTGCATCTAAGCTCCCAAACAAAAGGAGACACAGTGTTCAGAGTAGATGCAAATGAACCTTTCTTTCTGGGAGGAAAGGAGTTTAGTTTAAGAAACCAAACCAGCCACATACTATATAAAGCAGCTCTCACAGATGAGAGATCCAGGCTCAGGCCACGAGCAAGCACAGGCACCCATAAGCCCCGTTTTCAGCTGTTACACTGCTGAGAAGGCACAACCATCCCTACGACAAGGAGGAAGAAACCATAAAACCCCTTAAATCAGACCAGCTGGTGACATATTCCTCAAAAACTCTGACAAGTTTAACTCTGAGTTTATAGCACACACACAACCCAGCATGCTGTGGTGCACCTCTCCAGTCACTTCCATGGCTTCCTCAGCACCCTGGAAGCTGGTGCTGGCCTTATTTAGACACTTCACTCAGTCCTTTTGCAAGCTCTGTGTATGTCTCCCACGTCTGCTCCTTCTGTGGGACTCATGCTGTAAATCTTGGTATTGCTACAGCAATTTCTCAGTCTAATCACATGCCTTGTTGCATTACCACAGCAGTGATAGCTGGTTGAACCACACACCACATCCTTGCAATTGTTTCTATTACTCACAATTGAGTTATTTATTAAATTTCAGCTTGCTGAGCCTTGCCAGAAGGTGAGCAAGATCCCTGTCACCCTTCTTGCTGTGACCAGAGTGGCACAGGGCAGGTGAGTAGGCTGCGAGTTTGAGCCATGAAACAGTCCCAGCAACTTGGTAAGGACATGCTTTCTCCAGCAGCCAAGCTACCTTGCATCTAAACACCAGGACTAGAGTCCTGGGAAGCAAATGCTGGAATTGCAACATAAATCAAAAGGGAAAGTAGATGCAAACAAAGCCTAAATTAATTCATGATTTTAAGGCAGACAAGTATTTCCACAGACTTGCTTATAGCATGGCACCAGCTGCAGTCCCATCTCTGCACCCACCCTCAATGGCAGATCTACCTGAGAGCAATCCATTAACAGAGAAGTGCCTCTAGATGGAAGTAACTCTGCTTGGGAGGGATTTCCTACGCTTGGAACAAACAGCCTTGATGGCTCCTGGCTGTGTCGGAGGCCCAACCCACCATCTTGTGCCTCACAAACACTCCTCTGACAAAAGACTTTGACTCCCTGCTTTCAAAGGGGAACAAACACAAGGCAAGTTCAGACAAGGCTCATGGCTGCTTGCCCAGCCAGGCCTCAGCTAGTCCTTCATAGTAAATATTTGTTCTTAATTACAGTGCCGTTTGCCCCAGGAGCTTGCCTGCAATCTGTAGGAGGGGGGGATTATGTTTTTGATAGGTAAATAATAGCTCTTTCATCCAGAGAACCCAGTGCATTTTCCGAAGATGAAAGCCTCCTGAATATTCCCCCTGTAGGTTAAGGTAAGGATTTTAAAACTCTGTCCCACTCAGGGGCATGCCAAAAACTCCCACAGTAGATTCAGAGAGAAGGAAATTGGTGTTTCTCTGGGACAGCTCCCCCTCCAGCCTTGCTGGGAGCAGGAGTCAGGTGGGACAGATTCAGCACTAGCAACTGGCACAGGAAGCGTCAAGCAGGATCTGGTCTGCCATCGTAAGGTGAAGTGGGGACAGTCTGCTGCTGACCAGCAACATCAAGCGCATGCGATTCTGCCATGCTCTGTCATGCCTGGCCATCACACTAAGACACCAAAGCCAGGTGGCCAATGTAAGATGAAGCCAGGAACAAACTCCATTCTTCCTGGTTACCAGGTCCTGCTTTTGCCCAGCTGACAGCTGTGCTCCTTCATGCCCAGCTCCTGTATAAAGAGCTCACAAGGACCTGGAGCATCTTCTAAGGACAGACAGGGCACTGCCCAAGCACAGAGCAACCACGTGAAGCAATCCCACAGATGACATGTGGGAAACAGCCGGTTCTCACCCTCCCCAAGGGCTGACAAGCATGAGTTTTGATCTTCCTGCACTCAGCTTCCAAAACATCAAAAATACAAATATTTATTAGTGAGACTGCAGGCAATGTAAGCGAGACTGCTGACCTCTGCTCCATCTGAGGAGGAGGCAAGAAGTGACTTCCTTGCACCACCACAAGAAAACCTATCTGACCCTCTGGGAGGCACTGAAGGAATACAAGCATTCCCCTTCTCTCCACCTAGCTAATGTCACTGCCAAGGCATCAGGTATCTTGGAGTCAGAGGTCAGAGCCAAGCTAGCTTCAGCCCCAGAACACGTTACCCATTTCTTCAATAAAGAAGAAAACAAAAAACAACAACAAAACCCACTACAGGCAATCTACCAGTATCTACCAGTGCTACAGCTCCTACCTTCCTAATCCATTTCCAGTTAACAAGCCCAGCACAGAAAGCAGAGGACAAATGCCTGTAAACATGAGAAATCAGAGAAGCCTTCAAAGAGCAGCCCTTCCCCCTTTCAGGGGAGGGCCAGACACACAGAAGTCTGACACTATAATATTTAAAAGTCCAAGATAAAGTGCAGTCCTTTTCTCCCATGTTGAGTCCATCTTTCATGAGAGCTTTTTGCATGTCCCAGCTAGGTGGGAGCAGCCACAGAGATGATAACACACTTTTAATGCCCAGGAAAGCAACACAAACCCTCCAGCACCACCTCTGCTGCTCTCCAGCTCCTTATCGTTTAGAAGCAGATTTGCTGGGCTTGGTTTTGTTCCTCTCTCCAAACATCATCCAGGCCTTTTCTATTTTTTTGCCTCTAAATGTTGCTTAAAAAAAAACAACAGTGCCATTCCCTCCTCCAACTGTAATGGGCTGGCCTAAAATCTGTTGCCAGCATGCAATAAATATTTGTACAATTCCTTTCTAACTTCATTCATCTCTCTCTAGAGCAATACTTGAATCATTTTGCATTTTTCCCCTCTTACCCAAGGTCTTCAAGTTCTCAGAGATTTAATGAAGCCTCTGAAAACCCCAATGCAATATTCTCTACTAATACGCTCACAGTGAGCTGGAGTTCTTCAATTTGACCCATACATGAAATCAGCTACAGTGTGAGCAGTGGGAAAGAGAAAGATTTTCTCCATGTATCCTCCCCTCTCCAGGAAGACCCCCATAGCTGGGGGACAGTCAGTCATTCCAGGCTCCACGTCTGCGCTTCTACACAAGCTCCAACTCCATAGGCAGTTAAGGCAAACAGTTCATTGCATTATGTCCAGTAAAGGACAGCACTGGAGCTATGGGACCAGAAGTGTAGCTCGTGGTAAGTCTTTCCTCTGGTATGTTGCCATGTCCTACCCACCTGAATCTCTTTATTACATCCTTCAGATGTTTACTTTGCTTCCTGCCACTAAATTCATCAGACTGCCTTCCTTGCTATTATGGTAGTTACAAGGTACATAGTTAGAGGCACATTTTATAGTGCAGGAGTTAATCCTGTAAGTCTATGTAAGAAATACAGCATATTTAGAACAAGAAATCAACAAGGAGGGAAGTTTTGAGAGGCCACTATCAAACAATGCTTGTTTATCCCTAACTGATGCTGAACCTTTAACACAACAGTCTGCCAATGAGCCTCAAACGATCTAGAACCTCTACCTGTAAAAAAGGCACTTTAAAACCAAAAGCATCAGTAGGTCCCTGTTGCTTTTCCATAGACCTGCTCCTGAGCCTTCCAATATCATATCACCAATTTATAACCTTGGAACTTGGCTTTAGGGTTAATATGCCTTTTTCCTTTTAAAGGAGGGAGGATGGAGGAAACAGCCAGAGAGCATAAGCAAGTTTACATAAAAAGGGTAGGAAAAAAAAGTGTTCCAACAAAACAAATTACTTCCACACTCATTTTTTTTCCTTTCCTGATGCAGGATAAACTACCTTAGAATTCTAGCACTGAGCAAGTATTTCTCCTAACTCTGTTCTCTAATGTTAATGCAGACTACTACAGGGAAGCAGAGAACAGGGCTGAACAGATTTCTCACCAAAACCTATAAGCCTGAAGAGTTACCAGGCAATAGCAGCTACTGGTGACTTCTTGAATGAGCTCACCTTGAGACCAAAGCAAAAAGCCCAGGCTCTTGATCCTTACAAGTCCTTTGAAACAATGAGAGGAAGGATGCACATACACTGAAGTTAATTCATTCAAAGTTTAGGCTCACATCCCCTTACCTTTGGCAACACAGAGCATAAATATTCACCAGGGAATGGAGCAGGGCAGGGGAGACGAGAAGAAACACTGCACATCTTGTGAATCACAGCAAGCCATAACAGAGGATTCATTAACTGGATTCAGGTGCTTCTATTAGCTTTGCCATTGCTGCACATCAGGCTGCAGAGTAATTAGGGCTGCAATTGAGACGGATTTACCAGAATATTTTTTATTAAAACACAGTTGTTGTTGTTAATCAGTCTGACTAAAGTCTTCAGAGCTATTAGCCTGCTGCACAGGAGTCATAATTACTTCACCCACTGGGGAGGAAGGCATCAAAGAAACTGCCTGGGATCATCTGCAGGTTTAGAGTACCAAAGAAAAGGCAGGGAATTCAACAGGACATCTCCCTTTGGCATCACCACAGGCTTTTGATCAGGTTTCCAAGTGGAGCACTTGGGAGGCCAGCAGGGAATGTAAGAACATCAAGCCTACACAGGAAGAATTTGCCATCGGAAGTATGCCAAGGCAACACCCAGATGTATTAGTTGACTCAGAGTTACTGCATAAGTCCTAATTGCTGCCTAAAAGTTTAGTGGTCCACCTGAATTACATGATCTCTATCTGTTGAGGATGTTTGGCCACCCTGCAGCATCTCACACAAGCAGGCCCAGTATTTCCTCTTCCGGAGGCAGAACATTTTTCAGTGCAGACAGACTCAACCACTCCAAGGAGGGGTAAAAGGCAAGGATCTCCTATCAGAGACAGTGGAGTGTGATCAGCTTCCGGGTTTCTCAGTCCATGGCTAACTGTGGAAACAGGAAGACACATCCCATGTCCAGTTTCTGACCTCAATTCCACCAGGTTTAAGGCAGGCTTGATTCAGATGACAGACAACTGGGCACCCGCTCTGCTTCTGCAGTCACTACACACACAGCCCTTCATGAGACCAGGAGGGCAGACACCAACAAAGGCAATAGAAGAAATAATTTCCCTCTCCACCCTCTCAAACCAGACTTGGTGAGTGTAGGGACAGTGCAAGTCAGGCTGTCCCTCCTCTGCCACCAGCACTGCCCGTTCCACTTGCTAGCCCACTTTGCTCAGAGATTTACTGCCAGTACACAGAACACCCTTTCCCAGTTTCATCCCCATCATACCAGCTATTATCTGCAGCGAGCACACTCCCACCAGGAGGGAATCGGCAGGCTGTGCTGCCCAACTGCAAGACCACACTTCAGTAGTTCCTGTGCATCCAGCAATTCCACACGAATCCCTGCCGGACCCTCTGAAACCCAACACCCTCCCCCTTATTAAGCATTACAGACAGTTTATCAATAGTCTAAAGGGAAACTCAGAAAAGGAGAAAGTGATAAAAAAGCAAGTCTAAATATGCATGTACATACAGACTGTGAGGGTGTGGAAATAACATTAGGGCAATAACAAGTAACCAACCTTCAGCACAGGCTCTGGAAGCGATTGAGATCTGCTTGTAAAGCAGGCACTTTCAGCAGAGATACTTTGACTTTTATGCTCTGAATAGCCAAGACTGATAATTTCTGCTTTGCCCAAGGTTTCTAACTGATCTGATGCATCCCTGAACTGCCTGTCCAGGTGCCCGGCCCAGTGGGAAGAGCACAGTGGACCTCTGACAGGGTCTCCCTCAGCAATGTCCTGCTCAATGCACACACAAAGCATAAAGGATGTATTTCTGAAGAATATTCTGTTTCAACCATCAAGCTAAATAAACATGTGAAATATCTTACTGTTCTGAGGGGAGAGCATAGGAGAGATTTTGCTTCCCCTCCTTGAGCACTTCAAACACTTCAGCACATACGCCCTACAGGGAAGCCTGTACAGTGTCTAAACCTTGACTAGGTTTTACACCATTATCCTTGTACAACACCAAGCACGGGATTAATGATGTAATGCAAATAATTAAACATAAAATCATGGTTGGCAGTTGACAGAAGGGAGTTGGCTGGAACAGCTCATAGTGGCAGTTTGTTCTTTCTTTGCCCTAGTTCAAGTTGCAAAAGTGAGAAGTGCTGTCCTGCCTGGCAGGATCACAGTGCAGCAGAGGAGAGGACCCCTGCGAATTTCCAGACCAAATAAACAGCTTGATGACTGTCTGACCAAGTGCAGAGGGGATTTCTGGCTCTGACCTGCTGCTATCCTGCCAAAAGGGGTTAAACAAAGAAAAAAACACATTTCAAAGACTTCTGAAGTCTTTTCCAAACAAAGCAATAATAACAAAAATAGATCTGATCTTCATAAACCATCGATACTGAGCTTAACTGAACAATTTTCTCTTTTGCAGCTGGACAGTAGAACCAGGTGTACAACTTGGAACCAAATGCTCATCAAATAATTTAGTTCCTTTGTCAGTTCACAAATTAGCCATGAACAGACTTCAGGTTTGATGACTTGACTTATTATGTTCAATTACTCAGTAGATGGTTTATGTGCATGTATTAGAGCTAATAGATAATTCATAAATTACTACTTTGGTTGCCCAAAACACACGGTGACTTTCAAACATAAGATCGCATAAATTGCCTATTAAAGCTGGATTCCAAGTAGAGACAGCTTTAAGGGACCTGGTTTTCTAGACACTGTTTATGGGTTATCTCACCATTGGTTTGGGGGGAACTTCCATAATAATTTTTCACAGTGTAGGCCAGATTTCTCATTTTTTTTTAAATCTCAAAGTCATGCAAAAGTTTCCAAATTACAGCCTCACATTCCACAGACACTGCTGAGAATAAACTATTAACATTCCCAGGAAACTCTTAAAAGTGCTGCATACACAGCCGGAAGCCCCATGTGCCATTTCCCTTTGAATCTTTCTGTGTCGGTTTTTTCCCTGAAGGCTTCATTGAGCTGTACTGGACACAAAAAAGTTGAACATGTCCTTTTCTGGTACACGACACCAATTGATACTTGACTCACAGACCTTCCAGGCCTAAAAGGTTTTGAGTTCTTAAGGGAATATGTCTCCAACATGAAGTCTTTTTTTTTATGTTTTCCTGTTTACACTTCCATTGTGTTGCAGTCTTAGTTTGCTTTTTTTTTCCCCCTCCCCATGCAAAGTAAGAAGCAGTTATAATTAACAAATTACAGATTCCTGTAAATATTCTCTACTTGGGAAGGGTAAAGGAAAAGTTCCTGAGGCAGAGGAAGAATAAAAAAAAAAAAAAACCAAACAGCGTTATAAAACTGAAAAGTAAACAGGCTAAGCAACTTCTTAAAAATCCCTTGCGCAGAAGACTCCTGTGTTAGCACAGGCTCAGCAGAAGCAGTCATGGGAAGCAGCAAAAGGGGATATACTGAGACCCAACAGCAACTCAAGAGTTGTGAGGTTTGCTAAAAGCCATTGGCCTTTATCAGAAAGGGATGCCAACAACAGAACCACCCGTTCCTCTCAGTCTGTGTCTGCAGGAAACATGATAAAAACCTTCACGAAAATATAAATAAGGAGTCAGGACTTGCCAGCTTGTTATTCTGCACTACAGCTGTGCCACAGGGGTGCTGCCTGGGATCACATCTCTGCTAACTGGGATACTGAAGAAAATGGAAAACAAAAGATGGCACCTACCCTAAACTGGCTCTCACTGCTTATGTTTAGAGCCAGGAAGGAGGAAAACTTATAGACTAGAGGTAGGCTGTGCTCTCCATTCAAAGCTTTGCTGTCCTTAGCAGTATCTGACTACAGGCAATTAAAAGTGGGTCTCTGCTCTTTGGTGCTGTTGCTTCATATTCTTGTCTGTGGTCACTGGTAGTGGAACACACAAAACTCCCACCCCAACATTTTTCCCACTCTGTTCTTCCAAACATGGCAGATCACCCAAACCCCAAGACTGGGTGCTCACTCAGGAAAGGCCTCCACTTTCAGGAAACTGGTTACTTCCACCAATGCTACCTTCATAGCAAGTTTCATGAATGAAGAATACCCTAAGGAGAAAGGAGACAAGTGAGAGTTTGGCACTGAGCATCCACCCCGCCCTACTCACTGAACACCAGTCCCTCCCAGTGCCATGAAGAGCATTTACCAGGGCTGCCTCAGAGCTGGACCTGGAAGTTAGCCTGTCTTGAAACCTCACCCCAAGATCCTCCTGTGTGCTTTGTACATCCTCCTGTCCAAGCCTCCTCTTCTTCAGGGCTTCCCATGCAGCAGGATCCCAGGTGGGAGTGGCTGCAGATCAGGACTCCAGCAATTGGGTACTCTAGCATGACATCTTACGCCTATGCTTAGAGCAGGCCTTAGAGAAGGCGGCTCAGCCGTGAGGTTCTGGTGAAAGCTGGTTGTTAAAAGCTCAGGGCTCAATTCCTGCTCTGCCATCAACTTTCTGCTGGTGGCTGCTCACAGCCTGTGCAGGACATCTCTTTCCATCCACCCACCTCCTGGCTGGCTGAGTACCCTGTGGCTGGGGGGCGGCTTTCTCACGCCAAACCAACACTGGCTGGTTTTTGCCTTCCACAGCCAGCACAAGGACTCCCCTTCCACCAGCAGACAACAGCACACACAAAATCTTTAATTTGTCTTTCTGCAGCAGGTGTAAATCTCACTCTAGTCCTTCCACCTACCCAAACTCCAATGCCTTACCAGGTCACTTGGAGCTTGGCAGGATTGCTGACCCCTTCAGCCCCACAGCTCTTCACTGCAGTGTATCCATGATCTGTAAAGAGGGAAACAGCACGCAGCAGCATCTGGCTAGCAAAGGATTAACATTCAAAAACCCATGCTACAGAAGGACTTCGGGAGAAAACTAAAAGAGTGTGCTCTGACCTGTGTGAAGGAGTGGAGCACCTGGCAAGGAGGAAAAGACAGAGAAGGCAGTGAAACCCAGTGAGCTCAGCAACCAGACACAGCATTTTAGCAGAGACCATGGGGCACCACAGTGAATGTTTCCAGACTTCACTGGCAACCAGGCAGGATTAAAGCTCCACTTATAACATTACAAGGTTAATAGATGTTACAAGCACATTACCAGGTGTCGTGACTTGCTGGAAGTACATCCCAGAAGCTAGCAGAAGCAATTACTCTGTTCACTATCCAGCTGCATCAACCACCCGTAGGCACTACTTAGCAATCCTTAATCAAAGTAAACTTAGTACAAAGGAGGATCTTGTGTGCCCACACCACCATATACCTGCTCTGAGCCAGCTCTGCTCCCTGTTACAGTTCATCTTAAACAGAGCCCACACTCACCGCTTGTTTTAAAATTAAACAACCAACCAACCACACACACTTAACTCCCCACACTAAACAACACGCACACACAAAAAAAGCCCAAAACAAAAAACCAGAAACAAAACAAACCCACACACATACCCCAAATCCCACCCAAACCAGTCACTGGAGCCAAACTGTGTACTGTTTATGTATTACAAAGTAAGGACCCTTGGATCACGTAACCTGCTATGGTGAAAAGAAAACAACAAAGCAAGCCACCTGGGGAAAGAATGGAAGTTCACATGGCATGACTCTCCTGCTTTCAGGCAAAAATCAACTATCCTGGGAGGGACAGAAACGATAGGAAGCGGGAAACCAAGATAAACTCATACAGGGAGCCTGGGCACAGGGAACTAGTGTAGCACCTGTCTTAGGCCAAACCTGGTGCCCAAGCCGGACTATCTAAAAGGGACAGAAAGTGTTTTGGATGCAGCAGGGGGTTGTACATTACTGTAGCTTCACAAATTTGGTCCAAGACAAGGCCTGTAAAGCTTCTGAAGGAAGAATTAATGATCAGCCCAGAGCTGGGCAATAAATAAAGAGACACCATCACCAAGCACCTGTGAGCAGGATGAAGAGTAAAAAGCCAGACGAGTCCAAACCCGCAAGTACATGACAGCATTTTCCAGGAACTTGCGACACCGCTTTCAGGGTGGGGATGAGCACCCAGTGTCCACACCTTGTTGCATTGTAGTCATTTCTATGGTTATGGGATCATGCTGGAATACTAGCTGCTCATGAATATGTGGCTAAGGACCCTCTCACACACCTGTAAAGGCAATTCATTCCTCACAAACACACATGCCCTGCTTGCAAATGAAATGCAGAGGCATCACAGGCTCTGTGCATGGTGCTGTGATGTGGATAGGACAGGGACATGTAGGAGGCAACTCTTCATTTTAACATGTTGTCTAAAAAGATTCACAAAAGCAAAACTCCCCACCACAAACAGCTTCAGCACACTCCACCCAGCCCACATGAAAGGTGAGCATGAGCAACAGGCCAAGTCTCTGACTAGTACAGGCTCCAGCTCTGGGTCTAGGTAAGGGAAAGAAACACCCCACCCCACCAACCCACTTCAGCTAGAAGAAAAGATTTGTGGGTTTCTGCATTTTCAGAAATGCCATGCAACATTAAATACCCAATGAGTACATTAGTATGCCTGCTTCAGGAAAACTCACACAGCTCTTTCCTCCTCCTTACTGTGTTACCCAAATCAAAACCAAGAAATAAAGCACTCCATCCATGCACTGCAGCTTGAATCAGTACACAAATGACAAAAAAATCGCTTTTGAAGACACTTTTCTCTGCTATTTTCTCAGGCTACTCCTCTGGTGACACAAAGCAGAATCTGTCTCTTCCCCTCTGCTGAAGCCGAGATCAAACAGCAACTTTACCACAACGTAAGTTACAATTAAGGCTACTCCTGGCAAAAGATGACCCTTTCCTAACTAAACACTGAAGCTCTCCTGGCATTTCTCTTCCTATTGTCTGTATCCAGCCCTGTATTTATAAGATTAGCCTCAAATTAGGACAGTTTCCTCATTCTTCCTTCACTCTTATTCCAGCCTGGTTCCTGGGAATCTGATCCTATCTTTCACAGAGGTTACTCCCCTGTTGATAGGAAATATCTAGTATATGTAGGCAGGAAGTGCCAACAGAGGATAATGAGGATTAAGAGAGAGTCCTTGCTATGACTTATCACCATAGCAGATCAGGAGACTCACTGGGCCATTTGATCAACAAGAACATTAGGAACTTGTCTCACGCTCCCACACAGTGTCTCACCCCACTGTGGCATGGGTTAAAGTAGCACATGGGGGCTTTGAGGGCAGGATGAATTGCCCTGGCCCATCAGCTATTTCCATGTCATCCAGTTCTTTCTAATCAGAAGCACAGTACTTCTTAAAGTGATGGGAGAGGACAGGTCAAAGAAAGCAAATCCTTTTGGAGTGGGTTTCTTGCCCAAACATTTCTCAGGAGGGACAAGAGGCAGGTTTGTTGACTCAGGTAATGGCTTTCCATCACCTAAGGGAACTGTTCATTTCAGAGTGACTAGTGCTGGTGAAGAACAAGATGTTTCTGTTGGTACAAAGCCCCTCTCCCTGCTCTGGCTGTCCTACACTACATTGCAACATCCTTTTGATAACAGATGCACAATAACCTCAGGAATTTTCTCCTCTAGCGATGCACTTCAGCAGCTCTCCTCACTAAACAGAGAGGAGGAGAACGCAGTATCTCCAACCTTTCTGAAAGCTCCTCACACACACAATCACAGTATGCCACACATGACTTACTCCAGGACAGCATCCTCTTGGAAAAGCAGAGGAATCAGAGCGACTAACTGTAGTTGGATCAAGCTTCATCCTGCCCTGTGTCCTGTCTTCAATGACACTTAATAGCAGCACCTAGGAAAGAATATAAGAGCAGGCCAAACATGTAGCTGTTTCATTTCAACACTTTCCCAGGCTCCAGCTATTTGTAGCTGTGGGACTTTCTCAGTAAGAGACTGTGATTAATTAAAAGCACTCAATGGACTTTCCTTGCATTGGTTACTCCAATACCCCCAAACCTACACAAACACTTCATTCACCAGATTCATACAGTGCATTTATACAGCTTGTTCTCAGCACTTTTCCTAGAATTCGATTGTTTTGGGGTTTTTTGACCATAGACAGAATCAAGCCTTGCTCCTATAGCAAGTTCACTGCACTTCTGAGAGATGTCTTGGAACATCTCACAGATGTTCTGTCACAGATGTACTGTCACATCTGACAGTACAGTAACCCATTCTGAATCCATTGCACTGCATTTTTAAATTAAGGTGATTCCCTCTTTCCCCTGGATTGCTTTGCTTTTCTCAGCATCATATGTGGCAACCCCACCATTCCCTACTGCAAGGATTTCCTACAGCTAGTCAGTGCAGCTCTTGGTTTTTGCTACTCTGAATAGTCAGCAGCAAAGTTTGCCATCTGCCACTTACTGCTTTTTATCATTAACAGACACATTCAACATCTCTGGCCTTTGACAGGCCCTTGTCGCATTTGACTGATCAATTCTCCATTGGGAAAGCTGGCCCTTCACTTCTCAGTCTTCATTTCCCATCTTTCAGCTTATTATTTACCCAGTAGAGACCCCCATGAGATATCCCAAAACCCTGAGAGCACAACAGGACCTCTGGCTGGCCAGGCTCCAGCCACCCATGGAGTATCTTGAAAGAGACCTCTTTTCCCATCTGCTCTCTCAACCCAACCCCTCAGCTTCAGGCCTCAATAACCTCCCTCAGGAAGGCTCCTAGTGGTGTCAGCAAACAAAGGAGCACAGCTACACCCCAGGCACAGCGCGGTCCCCAACATTCAGTACGGACTGACACAATGTAATGGCAGCAGCCAGGCACCAAGGAGGCTGAGCAACCTTGACTCTGCTGAACTCAAGGTATGCCAGACCACTGTGAGAAATTCCTGGAGCTCAGTTTCTTTTTCCTAGGGGGAAGGTTGAACAGCTCTCCAGAAACACTACCAAGACATCTTCCTGCAATGCCTTGGGCTTGGAGGAGCCAAAAAGAGAAGTGTGATTACTCTGCAAGCCAGCTTGCTCCCAAACCCTGGAAAACATCCGGAGAGAAAAAAATGTGGCTCTTCCTAACATCCCTTTTGCTGGATACTATTCCTCAATCCTAGGGAGATGAACAAAGCACAGCCTTTTCCTCCTAGTGACAATCTTCCATCCTGCCACCCATCCTCAGCCCTGTGCTTCCCCCTTGTCAGCAATCTTCCCTGTGGACTTTGGTCTTCAGCCCCCAGCTACACCATGCTCTTGCACAGTGCTCCTTCAGCCTCCTCCACCCCAGAGCTACCTTCATTTCAACACCCAGAGAACAGGCCTCAGGAATAGCACCTTCCTCTTCTTTCGCAAGGAGCAGCCGATTGCTTCAGATAATGGTAGTAAGTGAACAAGTCGGACACTGAGCAGCAAGATTAGTTCCCACAAAGACTGGGTAGTAATGAGAGTGGTTAAAGACAGGTAATGAGTGGGTGGCATTTGTCAGCTTCATAGTGCAGATTATAATTTGTTTATTACTCTTGCTACTGCTTTCGCTGCTGTTGGAATGCAATTAAATAATAGCACCTATAAGTCCTGCCAAGTATCTGTCATCCCTGACCTACAAACATCCCTGGGCCTCCTGGTGGCATTGCATGGCCAGTAGGAAGTATCCCATGGCTCAGGAATAACCATGAAGAACTCCACAGGCAAAACCAAATGTATCTTCACAGAAGAAACAGGCTCACAGAAGGTTTGGACAATTAAGAAAACTAATCATCATCAGAGTCTCATTTATAGGTATCTCTCAGGACAGTGACACCTGAGAGTTATTCTGGATTGCCAGAGATCAGAGCTAGATTTTAACACTGAGGCAGGAAAACTGTTCTTGTGTGCAACTCATCACTAGTCCCATCTCCAAGGTCAAGTGGTTCATCTCTTAGAGGCCAACCAACAGAAGCTGCAAGGTCCTACCATTTCCCAGGAGAGCTGGTATGAATGATCCAGAAGCCCTTTTCACAAGAAGGATATCCCTCTACTAAAAGGATCTGTCCTCTTCCTTCCCATCTGAGAGGGGCCAGGCTAGCACAGTCTGGGGGATGAGGCTGCAGGCACGAGACTTGATACAGACACTCCAAGAGGAGCATGGACAGGGGACAAGATGGGGCTTTCCTGGCTACTGCTCGTTCGGGCCACAGATAAGAAGTGTCAATCCAATCATACTGGCTAGAAACTGTATCCCAGCGAAGCACTGAGTCTGTATCAGGTATGCACACCAGCAGACAGCAGCTTCAAACATGACTGGATTTGCTTCATGAAAAATACTGACATTTGTAAATCTTGCTTCATGCACACACACGCACTTCTCTCCACTTTTACCAGATTTAAAACTAGACCGGGAATTTCTCTAAAGCTGCCTGAGCAGCTGGCAACACAAGAAAGCAGCAAGTCGGCTGCTCTGGGCTTTTTCTGACATAGTTTTTGTGCAGTTCAGCCCCTTATTTGGACCTCCCATCAGTGTAGCACCCCTCAACACTATTACCTTCACCGTGTTCTGCTGCAGGACTCGCTGGACGAAGGAAGCCAGGGTCAGTGGCGAGCCTCTGCTTCACTAACTTTCAACAACCCTCCTGCCCCTCCCCAAACCACTTAAGTCAATCCCTTTACAAAGAAAAACATGCTGCAGGGACATAAATATCAGTGGTGAATTTCAGCACTGAACTGCACTATCAGTGCATGTTTGGGCACAAGCTAGTGCCCACTGAAGTCAGCAGAAGTTTGGAAAGACAAAACACCTCCCACACAAAAGAGAGACAGAGGAAGCAGTCAGAGCTGCAAGGCAGATAAGCCGCCTGTCAGAACAGGCTTGGACTGTCCTAGCAGGAAGATGCTGTCCAATGAGAGGGAAAGCTATTTGGGGAATGAATGAATAGTGAAGCTTCTTGTTAAAAAAAATAAAAAACCCCAAACAAGACTTTTCCAAACATCTCTCTCAGCTTCCTGCCAACTGGATGCAAAGCCAAGACATGCAGGAGCCTGCTTGAACCTCTAGCTCAGGATCATTCAAAGGCAACAGCCTGAATGGGGGCAGAGGGAAGGTGATGAATGGTAGAGAAGAAATGGAAACAGAGCTGAGGGCAGAGCTGATCCTTGTTCTGTCAGAGAAGAGGGCAGCTTTCTGTGGGCTCAGCACCCTCAATCCCCTCACTCACATTCAACATCCCACTTTGCATAGTTCCAAGAGGATCCTGCCTAGACCGCTGCCTGCTCCAAGTAGCAGAGGATCACCCATCCAGGGAGAGAAAGCGGCAAATTTAGAGTAAGACCCAAACAAACTACATAACTGGAGCAGAGCTGTAAACCTTCCACCAGGTACTGAGCACTTCACTGCCAGGACTGCATGCTAAAATGATGGGTCCAATTTAAAGCCACATTGGCAGAGTAAGACAAGCACTTACTCCAAACCCACAGTCACAACCCTTCTAACTGACCCCTTCATACACATTTCAGTTCAAAAATCTCCCATACCAAAAAATGCTGCACTTCTAGGGTGTTGCACCTGAAATCGAACCTCAGAGCTCAGCTGCACACTAGCACAGAGCTTCACTAATGCCATACCAGTGACCAGGGTCTTGCCAATGCACCAGTTTGCTCCCTCCTACTTCATGTAGGGTTTTATCACAATTCACCTCTCAAAAAAAAACAAGGCAAAACCACAAGCCAAACTAGAGCAGTCCATTACAAGAAAAGGAAAGGAAAGAAAAAGACAAAACAGACCAGAAACAAAGAGTAAAATTTATAAAAGCAAAACCCCAAATCATGAAGAATCTGCCCTTAAGGCAGTGGTGGGAGATGAGAGGAGCAGGGAGATGAGCAAAGTGCCTGAATGCAGAGACTTTCAAAATAAAACAGTGAGAACCCCAGCAAATGGCTTTACATAAGCCAGATGTTTCTCCAGGGAAAGAAAGTAGGAAAATAAATAAATGTCTGGATTCCACCTTCCTCCACTCATATGTGGCTCCCTCATGAGATACTTCTTGAGGCCCTACATGCTCTTGGATCACTTATGCCACTAAGCAGCACAGAAGTAACACACATCCCCCCAGATATCCCCATAGCACAGCTGGTCTCCGCTTTCAACATGCCCCAATGTCTCTGGGAGAAAGCAAGGGCTCCATTCTCCTGCAGATGGGCCTCAGCTTTGCAAGAGCAGCTCCAGGTGAGAGTATCTCAAATCCCAACTATTCGAAGACAAAAAAACAGGGGATAAACCGGGGAAAGCAAATAAGAATAAAAGCAGAACAAATGCGAGTTTATCTATGAGCACAACCAACCAGAAGGGGATAAAAAAAGCCAAAGAGTGCTGGTGGTCTCACCTAGCACCAGGCAGGGAGGAAGGGTCCCTCCTGCCCCAGCACTGAGGGGTGCCCACAGATGCTGGGCACCAGCAGTCTGTGGCTGTACAGCCAGCCTGGGTGTCTGCACCTGCCACATGATTAATTCTCAACCCATAATTAATCCCCAGCCCTTGAGTGAGCCATCAAAGCTGAACCACAGCTTCCGCCCTGACCCAGCTCCCAACCCAAAAAACATGATCGTGACAAGGCTGACAGGGCAGCATGGAGGTGCGAGGGAGCAGCCCATAGGCACCCAGAACTTATGGTTCCACTGCAAGCACCTCACACTCTCTGACCACTGGCGCCAGTGCCATCATGGCTGCTGAGGACTGCTGCTACCATCTGAGGCTGAGGGGCTCCACTTTTTTGCACAGAGCCTTCTTCTCCCCACTGTTCACCCTCCCACACCTCCTTCACAGGAACCAGCCATGTTTCTGTACCACTGTGATGGCCATGAGTCTTTCAAAGCCTTCCCAGACCACCAGTCAGGGTCTCCTCAGGTGCCACCCGAGATGCCATAGCAGCTCCTCAGGTGTTTTGGAGAGGTAGAAGGTGAGAGCAGAGACAAAGCCAGGCTAGGAAGAGCAGACCGTGCTCACCGGGGTACTTCACCCCTCACTACAAGCGCTGCTGTCCCAGAAGGGGGCTTGTCCACCCCCATCAGGGCAGCTGCGGCCAAGACAGGCAACGGCGTGCAGTGGAGGGACACAAAATGGCTGGCCCAGCCCTCCCGGGGAGAGCTCTACCCTGAGGTCCAAGGGGAAGGGTCGTGCTGTGGAGAGAGGGGCACAAAATGGCTGCCACAGCCCGCCAGGGAGAGCACTACTCTGAGGTACAGTGCAGCATTGCTCCCCACTTCACGGGCTAACACCAAGTTAAGGCCGACACCACACAGTTGCCACACGAACAGCTGTTTAAACAGCATGGCCCCCAGGAAACAGGCACATTTGCTGCTTTATCATCACATCACTTGTTGAACCACATGTGGCAGCCAGGACCCCACACCATGGCAGTCCTCAGAACCTGCTTGCCACCATCCTGTTACGGCAAACCTCCTCGGTGCAATACAAGTGCCAGCACACAGCACAGCTGTTGCTGTCACACCACGCTCTCTTATCCAAATCTCACCCTGGGATCCACCAGTGACCTCGTGGCAGCTCTGGACGGCCTTGCTAACAGGTCTTTGGGTCTGCGCTGCTGGGCAACACAGCAAGAAGGTGAAAAGACAAAGCCAGTAGGAAGGGGAGCTTTGCAGCTTGAATAGAGGAATCTGCAGAAACAGGATGTGAAGGCTGGATGGGACTGCCATGAGCTGCCTAACATTTCCTCACCTGCTCTCTCATTCCAAATTACATTCAGTCAGCCCGGCGCTCAGACCTCAAGCATGATTAAGAGAAAGATTTGAAGAAGCACAGGAGCAAATGGCACAACATCTGGAAGAAAGCCCACTTTCACATACTTTCTGAGCAGCCCAGAGCATGACTATCACAGCCCATGCCAGTTGGGTGTAAATACAGGGATGTGCTGATTAGCTGAACTTGTTACATGCCTTTGCCACACTGCAAAGAGCATGATTTGCTCACATAAAGGATAAAAAACCAAAACAACAGCCCACAAATACCTGGTTACCTTGGAAATGTGAGCACCCAAATCTAGATGGTGGCAGGAAGAGTCTGCCTTCCCACGTGCGTCTCTGGTTGATGCAACAGCAGGCAAGTTCAGAGCTGCAAAGGTTGACTTGCATCATGCTCAGAGCATGTTTGATACCACACCAGGAAATAAGGGCCTAGGAGATGGGTAAAGAGATGGGTTTCCCTTGGAACACAAGCAAGGGAAAGAAAACTCCAAGTAAACCCAAAGCCCCTTCCCCAAGCTCATGTCCTGCTCATTGGGCTCCTGATGCTTCCTCCACCAGTCCTTCATGCCTCTCTCCTGCAGTTGTTTGGGACACATCTCTCCTGCCTTTGCGCTGTCTCTTTATCACTGTCTACAACCACAAGTAATCCTCACTGCACTGCCCTAGGAACCTACTCTTTGCTCTACTGTTTCACAAGATGTCAAACAGTCACTCTCCTGCTCCGGACATACCTGCTCTCCTTTCCTCTCTGGCTGGGGTGAGCAGCAAGGCTCTGCCAGGTGGCACAGAGGAAAGCAGGATGGGATGTGCTGTGCAGCAGGCTGCTGGAAGATAACTTGCCATGCATATTGCCTGAGGACTTGTGGCATTACAAGTGAAAACCTAGGGACAGCAGATCTCTGCCCAAGCAGATTACCTGGTTTTGTAGAGCACAGCACCACAGAGCATCATACAAGCTGCTTGTCTGGAATCAGTGGGTTAACCGAGGAGCTTCTCCCTGCTGCGTGTGGGAAGCCGTATCTCCTTGCCAAATTCCACTGATCTGAACATAACCAGCTTTCTCACTCAGGCTGTGCTCCTACACTCAGCTAGTGCTCGTGCCTGCCTCTGCCAGGGAGTGTAGACAGACCCCACGCTCCCTTTTCTCTGCAAGTATTTCTCCAGCATTGTCCCCTTCCTGATGTCAGTTCTTGACTCCTCACTAAATTACAAGACATTAGGTCTCCAAGGAAACCTCTCTGAGCCAAGAAACATGGTGCAAGGCATTTGTAAAAACACTGATGGCTGAGGACCAGCCATGCTGGCTGCTCCCTGCTACCAAGGCCAGGAAACTTGGAAAAGACTCCTTTGGGTCCTGAAGGAAAGAGCTTTTGCAGGCGACAGGCTGGTTTTCAGACAAGTCATCTCCTTCCTTTGGCAACAGGGCTGTCAAGTGCAGCAGTGATGGGACGCTTACAACAGACTTGCACCTCCCAGGACCAGGTACCCCATGGGAGCTGCCTGATGAAGG